>NC_079494.1:114297991-114597991 GCF_030052815.1 Hevea brasiliensis
TTAATCTCCTTAGTTTTAGTTGTCATGAGAGAAATACAAAGAACTTTTATATCCTTTGATATTCTGTCTAGAGTAAAACAAACATTAGTAGAGCAGTCCTGAAATTTATTTTATATTAATATTAAGCCCTCATACTTTATGTCTTTGAAGCAAAATTTCTATTCACTCTTAGTTAAAAACGGTATAATATCAATAAATTTAAAATTTTAAGGGATTAAAATGTAGAATGCAAAGTATAGGAAATTTAATGTTAATATTAAATAAAATTCAATGGCTTAAATATGCGTTTTGCCAAAAAAAAAAAAAATAGAGTTTATGGTTTACTTTGATTCCATTTCTACTTGAATTACTTAGTTTCTACTCTTAAAAAATTAAAAAAAAAAAAAAGACTACTTTGTCAATTTTTTTTTTAATTATTGATATAGTTTAGTCTAAAATTCAGTCTTAAACGGGTTGGACTTACCAAATCTCTACCCGATCTTATATGGATCGGACCCAGTTACGAATTAGCCCGAGCGTGGCTCAGAACAAGTCAAGCCATCTTTGATCTTACAAAGATGAGACATACCATATATAGATTGGATTATAGTAAACTAGATTAGGAGATCGATGCTACAAATCTAAGATCGGAATGACGTGGACTCATTACATCTCTGTAATGTATGACCAAAGGGAATCACATTGACACAGGTACATTTTTGTTACATATGGCTAAAGGAGAGCACAGGATTATTCAATAGAATCCCTTGAATCTCTTTGTTGCTCTTTTTTTGCCTTTCCTTGAATCTCTTTGTTGCTCTTTGCTTTGTTGTTTCATTTTTATTTATTTATTTATTTGTTTTTGGTTTGGGCTGAGTTTGCTTCGGCCTCTCTCCCAATACCCTTCTTTAATAAAATTTTGCTTGTTTATAAAAATTTAATAAAAAAATTACAGTAGAAAAGAAGCATGAATTTTAAAAAATTGAGAAAATATATATAAATACTAAAACCAGGAGTAGATTTGACCCTAATTGATAATAAAGTCAAATAAAGCTTAAAAAGTAAGGAAAAAAGAAAAAGAAAAAGAAGAAAAATGGAGTTATTATTGATGAGAAAATTTCATTAGTAACTATTCAAAAGAAAGAGGGAGTTTTAAGAAGGATGAAGGAGGAAATTTTATAAAAAGAATGATGAGTCTTAATTCATTTTGGCAGTAAGCCCAATCTTCTTTTTTTTAGTTAATTGAGGATCACATTACGATATAATAGCTGAACTTCCATCTAATGAATTTGAGGAGAGGAAACCTGGGACTGGCTTATGAAAAATATTTTCTATAAATTTTACTTATGAAAAATATTTTCTATAAATTTTAACTTTAATAAAAATAAATATATTTCACAAATATATAAATTTTATTTTATATAACAAAAAGACAACTATTAATAACAAAAATTTTACTTTTAATTTTTCATTAAATTAAGGTTTTAATTTAATTTTTTAAATAAAACGTTTATATTTATAATCTAACCAAAATATATTTATTGTTTATAAAGAATTCATTAATTTTAAACCAAGTGTGAAAAAAGAAAAAATATATATATATCAGATAATGGCGATTTGTGGTAGGTAGTAAACGTAGCTGATTTATATTCCATTTCACAGTTCTATTGTGAACAGCTGGCACATTGTCCGTATGGCCGAGCAGAATTCGGTTTAAATTGAAAAATCGAATCGAATTGAATCAATTCAATTTAATCGGTTTGGTTTTAAAATTTAATTGGTTCGGTTCGGTTTTAATTTATAAAAATTTTTTGTTATTTCGGTTTAGTTCGGTTTTAAAGAAAAAAAATCGATTAAACCGAACCGAACAGAATAGTGATTTATATAGTCAAATCGAACCGAATCGATTTTTAAATTAATTTATTTTTATAGAAAATTTATGAATTATATTTAATTTTATATATATTAATTATTTAATTTCATTGATTAATAGTTATTAGGTTCAAATCAAAGTTAAAATTAGATCAAATAACTTGAAAATCAAACTTAAACTAAAAAATCAATAAAAAATCAAACCGATCGATTTAAATCGAATCAAACCGAAATAAAACGATTCGATTCGATTCGATTTAATTTTTTTATCAATTTCAATTCGATTCGATTTCTAAAATTAACGATTCGATTTTTATAATTTAATTTGATTTGATTCGATTGCTCACCCCTAATTGTCCTGTGGTCAAGTAACAAGGGCACAATGAACTTGCGTCCACGTCCTCGGTTCGCTCCCCTTCTCCTCATGTGCTTATCGGAAAAAACAAAAAAAAAATGCTGGCACCTTACACCGAATGGAATTCCATCATCCTGATGATGTCACTAAGCTCATATCATTTTTTTTTTCTCACGTTATCCATATTTTTAGAGGTGTGAATTATTATGCAGACTGACAAGTGCGTGTAGCACTCGTTTGCTTCGATTCCATTTTATAAGATTTTTTGAATTCAATTTAATTTCATATTTTGTGTGTTTAATTTGTTAAAAAAATTAAAATTTAATTTTTAAAATTAATTATTGTTAAATTTGATGAAATTTAAAATAAATTCTGTAAATCTTATAAATAACATTTTTTTAAATTAAAAATATCCTTATCAAAAAATTCTCTTAATAATTCATCGTTTATATACACATATGCTGAAATTATACATTTTAAAACTCTAATCACTAATATGGTTAATAGAATTTAAAATCCTCATTAAGTACTATTAATTAATTAGAAATTTTAAAAGTAATGAAGTACTATTAATATATATCATCCTTAAATTCTTGTGAGAATCTTGTGAGAAATATGAATTTATTTTATATTTACAACTATATTGTTAGTTGGTTTATATATTTATTAACTCATATAAATTTATCAGATATAATTTTTTTTAATTTTATAAAAAATTATAATTTTTTAATTTGACTTTTTTTAATAGAAAATTTGATAGTTTATTAATAAGAATAATAAGATAAGTACATCATAATGTTCTCATAAGAGAAAAAAATACAAACATAGATAATTAAAATATTTTGTTTAAAGATAATCTAGATAGAGCAGAATAGTCTTTCGAATAGTAATTGATTATTTTTTATTTTGGACAATCAAAGAAAACTTATGTAATATTACCCTTTTAAAGAATTTGTTAAATCACCACCATCAATGAAGGAATAGATCTACTATTAGGCTCCATTGATAGAAAAATATTACCCATACCTGAGTCTCCAACCAAAACAAATCAATAATCAATACTGTATTTTGAATTGCCAAATAGTCCATTCAAATATTTAACAAAATAAACAAAATCTCATTAAGGGGAGAAAAATAAAATCCCAATGATGAGAAGAAATAAGATCCAAATATTGAGAAGAAAGCTTCAGATTTATTCTTAAATGACACAAATATAAAACGAGAAACTTAAATATGTTCCAAACATATGTAAATATAAGAGATTATTTAAAAAAATAATAAAAAAAGAAAATCGATCTATGGGTAGTCACCTATGAAAAACTCAGAGATAATGACAAAAAAAGAGATCTAAAAGAGAAAATAAAAAAGAGAGAAAAGAGAGGAGGAGAAGAGAAAAAGGAGAATAAATAAATTTTAATTTTGAAATTATACAAAAAATTAATTATATAAAATTTAATTAAATTTTATATTTTGAATTATGTCATATTAAATAGTAAAATTTATTTTAAATAAAATTTAATTAAAATTTATTTTAAATGAATTTCAAAATTTTGTGATAGAATTAAATCAAATACCATAGTAATAGTCGATCCTGCGATGGTGCTTGAAAATGATTAAGAAAGAATAGTGTGCAAACAAGACAAACTAGATAACATTCTCTAGAAATAAAGGTTGAATTTGTGAATAACGTTCTTTTATTTCTAGAAATAAGGTCGAATTTGTAAGGATATTTTAATGAAAAAAAAAACTGTAAATTGTTAATTATAGATTTTCTCTCACAATAAATTACATTAGTAGTAAATTAATATTAATACCATTGATGGCTAATTCAGTTTTGATAAAACTCGATTAATGTTTCCAATATGAGAGTTTACATTTTAATAATTATCTCTCTTAGTGAGTGATATGTAATATTTTATTTTTAAATTAGAAGAATTTATTCTTATTTAAATTTTTTATAAAAAAATAATAAAGAATCTCATTTAAAAAAATATAAATGTTTTAAAAAAAATCACTATGATGCTAATTTTTTTAGCAAAATGGATTTTGAATTTCACATCTCTTTGCCATTCGATCTTATAATCATGGTGATGGCCAACTAAGCTCCCTTAATTGGCTAGAATTAATGAAAAATAATTTTAATTTAGGCTTTATCTATTTCGTAGAAAATATTTTTTATATTTTTTAGTATTTGAACACTTAAAAGAATTAATCAACAAAAAAATATTTTTTTTATTTAAAAAAATTAATTTAATTTTAAGAAAAATAACTTTCTCTTTTTTTAAAAAAAAAAATCATTTTCTAGATTTTCATGATCTAATTAAATTATAAAAGTGCTTATATATGCATTATATAAATATATATTATTAATTTAATATTATAATTAATCAATGAAAAATATTTTCATTAAAAATATTTTCTTAAAAAATATTTTTCATAAAAATATTTTTCTTATAAAAGTTATTTTTTATGAAACAAACTCTAAGATATAAAAAAGATCATACTTAATTTTTAATATTAATTAAGTGACTTATTACGAATTTGAAAATAGTACAAAAAAAAAATCTCTCTCTTTATTTTTTTTTTCTCTTGAAAAATTCTTTTAATCCTATTTTTAACTTGGGACTGCCACTGTAAGCTCAAATATAACCCCCTCTATTTCTTTTTCTTTATTTGCTTTCGATAAACTCTTATCTGCTTTTCTTTATTTGCTTTCAATGAACTCGTAAACTTAAATACCTTGTAGTTATGCTTTAGTTGTTTGTTTTGAGCTTTAGCTCCCAATTTCTACCAAAAAAAGCTCATATATATATATATATATTAATAATGGAGGTGCTTTCTACTAAAAATAAATAGATTTGCTTTTGCTTTCCTTTCTCTTATATTCTATGGAATTTTTTTTTCTCCTCTTAGTAGATTTAATTTCCTATGCTGTTGTCTTCTTCTTTCTGATATTATTTTTTCATATTTTCATAGTTTTAGATGAACATATATAAATTTAAAATTAGTGTATATATATTATGCAAGATACAGCTTTCGCAATTTTAGATAGAATAAATTACGTGGTTGCTAAAACAGGAATGAAAATAAACAGGATTAAATTACGTGGCTGTCTATATTGTTTACCCTCTTCCCATAAACGTCAACATTTCAAAGGAATGGCACTTGAAGTATTCACACTCGGCCGGTAAAAATCATATGATGGGATTTTATTAAAAAAATTTAATTTAAATAAATTTATAAAAAAGAGAGAAATAATATCGACAAAAGAAAATATGAGTTTTTATTGCTGTTGCATTCGAGGACTCAATATGATGATTCTATTTTGTTTATCCTCTTTCTAGAAAAAGTCAAATTTTCAAAGGAATGGCACTTAATGTATTCACATTTGGGATGGATGGCAATTTGGATTCGCCCAGTTGTGTTTGTATCTACATAAATAAGAATGAATCGTGAGAAAAATCTAAATACGAATATAATTATTTTATAATAAAAATTATATAATATAATATGATTTATATTAAATTATATTGATTAATTTGAAAATATATAACTTATTTAACACTGTTTGATATAAATTAATTTATCTAATATGATTTGACATAAATTTAATTTAATTTTTTATAAATTTGTTGAAAATTATATATAAATTTAATTTTTATCGATGTTAAAATGTTAAATAAAATTTATTAATTTATTTTAAAAAATGAAATTTAAAAAATATATATTCTATAAGAATTTGAAAAATTATTAAATAAAAACCCGGAAAAGCTCATTCTTAAAATATTTTTTATAATTAAATAAAATATAAATTGAAAATGAATACATTGATTTTATTTTTAAAACTTTAAAGTAATAAAATTCGAATAAGTTTATTTATTTATGCACTTATCATGTGAATTACATAAATTTATTTTTTTCAATATAATTAGTTTTTATTAAATTTTAAACTTAAGACCTCACAATCTTATAAATAATTTTAATATTATTAAATTATAAAATTTAATAAATGGATAGTGTAAAAATATAATAAAATGTGATACTCATTTTGAATTGTTAACGTAATATTAATTTGGAAGTTAATAACGTGTTTCACGCCTTGTCGCACTAGCAGAAGGGAACAAAAATTTTCTATAGATTTTTTTCTAAATAAAATTTTTGTAACTATTAGCATTTAGCAGAGCCACATACGATTAATGTGATGCTTACGTGCATGGCATCTTTACATAATTGCATGGAAACAGCCAAAGAAAATCCTTTAAATGAAAACAAAATATGATAGAATAATTTGGAGACTTAAGTAATGGATAAAGATATAAAAATTAAAAGTTTTTCTTTTATATCTTTTATTTTGAATCTAAAAAAAAAAGTTTCAAAAAAATTTATAAAACAAAAGTTTAAGAAGAACATATATAAATTTAAAATAAGTATATATATATATATATATATATATATATATATATATATAATACTCAATCAAATAAGACAAATTACTTATGGAAGACACAGCATTTCGCAAATTAGATAGAATAAATTACGTGGTTGCTAAAAGAAGAATGAAAATAAATAGGATTAAATTTCGTGGCTGTCTATTTTGTTTACCCTCTTCCCATAAACGTCAACATTTCAAAGGAATGGCACTTGATGTATTCACACTCAACCAGTAAAAATCATATGATGGAATTTTATTAAAAAAATTTAATTTAAATAAATTTATAAAAGAGAGATAGATAATGTCGACAACAGAAAATTGACGGCCAAAAGAAAATTGACGACTAAAAGAAAATCTGAGTTTTTATTGCTGTTGCATTCGAGGACTCAATATGATGATTCCGTTTTCTCCATCCTCTTTCCAAAAAAAAATCAAACTTTTCAAAGGAATGGCACTTAATGTGTTCACATTTGGGATGGACGGCAATTTGGATTCGCATTTGTATCCACACATACAATTATTTTATAATAAAAATTATATGATATAATATGATTTATAATAAATCGTATTGATTAATTTAATACAACATAATTTATTTAATACTGTTTGATATAAATTAATTCATCTAATATAATTTGACATAATTCAATTGATTTAATATGACTTATTTGATACTTTTTAACATAATTCAATATTTTTAATTTTTATAAATTAATTTATTTTATGAATTTTAAATATTAATTTTAATTATATATAAATTTAATAATATATAAAAAAATACAATTTAACAGTAAGCAAACAAGCATTATTTTAATTTTTAACTAATTAATATTTTAATAAAAAAATTTTAGAAAAAAAACTTGCAAAACAATATAACTTTTAATTTATTATATAAATTCAAAAAATAAATAAATTTTAATAAACAAAATAAAATTAACTATAAATGATTAAGTTTATATTTATTAACTTATCATTTTTTAATAATATAATTTGTGAGTTAATGGTTAAAAATGGGTTAAATTAGCAAGTCAGGGTTAACATGTGAAAAAAATAAAAAAAAAAACGTCATAGGTGTGTCAAATTAGATTAGTGGATCAACTCATGACATGACATCATGTCATAAATAGATCGACACAATTTCAACATGAATATGAATAAACTCAATCTAAACCCTTTATTTTCATGTCATATCACGAGTCATAGCTAAAATTGTTACCCCTATTCACACTCATTCAATCAACTTTTTCCACAAAATGATACTATTTAGTAAGAGTGTATGGTTTTAATTTCAATTTGGATCTAGCTAGAGATTATAATTCAATTAAAATTTTGGTATCATTTTGATTTATTTTTTAATATTTTAATTTTAATTCGATTCAATTTGATTATAATTATTTGGTTTTGTTATGGTTCGATATAATTTAGGCTCAAATTTCAATTTTTAAAATAATTTTATATAATTATTTCTATGAAATTCATACTTAAATTACCTGTTTAACCTTAAAAGTTTATTATTAATACACAATATATCACACAATATGCTTTTTTAACTATTTCTTAATATATAATCTTTAACCTCCCACTATAATATAATTTTGGATTAAGTATATTAATAATATAGTAATAAAAATATATTATATGGTATACATTTTAGCTATTTATTAGTCATATAATCTTTAATCATAATTAAGAATTAAATATATTATATAATATAGTAAAACACTAATAATTAAAAATTATAAGGTAATTTAATATATTTTTAACTAAAATTATTAAAAAAATAGAAGAATGATAGATAATATTAAGTTATATACAATCCATAATATATATACCATTAAAATATATAATATATTTATGAAAATCATTAAAAAAACATATGTACGATTCATTTTTGATTCGATATAGGTCCAACATTAATGTACCGTTTAAATTCGATTTTTAGAGAAAAACTAAAACTGAATAAAAAAATCGATTCAATGCAATTTTTTGATTTGATTTGAAAAAGTGGTGGAGCTATAATTTTTATCAATGGGAGCAAAAGTTTTTTTATCTTGTATTTATAAATTATTTAACAAAAAAATATATTTTTTACTTACAAAATATTGACTTAATTATAAGCATATGAATTAATATACTTTTTGATAAAATTTAATTATGTTAAAATTTCAATTTATTAAACTTTGTCAATGTACAAGATTTAATTGTATCAATCATTATATCCTCACAAAAAATTGAAAAAAGAAATTATATATTTATTTTATATGTTGTCTTTAGTTTTGTTTTTTTAATCAATATGTTGTCTTTAGTTTAGTAATTACCAATCAATTAAAAGTAATATAGTGGAATTAAATATCAACTTTTTTCTCACTTTAGCTTATACATTATAATTGAAAAATTTTTAAATGTAATAATCTCATTTGAAGATTTTCAGATTATTTTATTAATAAATAATTAAATAATTATAAGACTATTAATATATTTCATATCAAATTTTAGTTCTCTCATATATAAATTTTATATAGACTAGGAGAAAAAAAAATTCAATGGGCATCAAAATATATATAATCATGATAGAAACTAATAAAACAAAAAATTTCAGTGAGTCAATTGCCCCTATTGGTGAGCTGTAGCAAAACATGTAAAAAAGAAAAAAGTTTTAATTAAAATATGAAAGTGGTCATATTTGAATTTCTGAATAATAATAAGTTAACTTATTATTTAAAGTGATAATATATTATTCAATGTTTTAATTTTAGTTGAAAATTTTTATATATGAAAAATTTAATTATAAATTTTTAGTTTTCAATTAATTTATTTACTTAATTTTTATAATTATCATCTAAGCAATATTTATTTGTTGTTTAAAAAGAATTGCATAAATCCATTTCAAGTTTGCATTGTGAATACATGAAATTCCGTCATCCTAATAATGTCACTATTATTATTATTTAATCTCTTTGTTCATATTTTCAAGAAGCGATATGAAAAATTTAATTATAAATTTTTAGTTTTCAATTAATTTATTTACTTAATTTTTATAATTATCATCTAAGCAATATTTATTTGTTGTTTAAAAAGAATTGCATAAATCCATTTCAAGTTTGCATTGTGATTACATGAAATTCCATCATCCTAATAATGTCACTATTATTATTATTTAATCTCTTTGTTCATATTTTCAAGAAGCGAACTGCAATTCTGTCCCATAAAAAAAAAAAAAAACCACAACAAAAAAGCTCTACAACAACGATAACCACGTTTAGAGTAATTAGTCTTCCCTTCACACTGTAGTATACACATTCACTCAATTAATAAATGATATATTGATTAAAATTACGATAAATTTTATATATAAGCATGTGTTTATGATTTTGTTAATAATTGGATATATAAACACATTGGTGTAGTGATGCATACATTTTGCATAGTCATTTAGGTCTAATTTCATAGCCATTTTATTTTATTATTAGTCATTTTTAGCCAATTTCATTAGTTATTTAGTTAGTTTTTCATAGTTGTCAATTTTGCATTAATTTGTAATTTTTACTTTGTTTTGTAGGAAGAATGGTGTTTTTGAAGGACTGAAGAGAAATTTTGCCATTGAGGAGTGACTTCTACAGCCAAAGATGTCAAAAACAAGTTTTCAAGTGAAAATATGCATTGAAAAAATTGAACATAACTTGCCGCATAAGCTATGCAGATTCGCATGAGGAGAAGAAACACTGTTCCAATACCTGCCAAAATGTGCATAAGGAGACTGCATAGCTTATGCACATTCACGCCTCCCTTATGTTCTTTCACGGAATTGTGCATAACCTATGCACCAAGTCATGCAGTTTCGCATAAGTGAACCAGAAACAGTAAAATCGCATAAGGGACTGCATGACTTATGCAGTCCACTTATGCAGTCCCATAAAGAGTTCATTAATGAGCTGGCAGAAGATTCCCTCAGAAAATCCCTCCTCAAACACACCATTTTAGGGCTCCATGTCAGAAAATGCTATAAATAGTCCCATTTCCCATTTTAGAAAGGAGGGAAAAAGGAGCAGAAAAGGAAAGGGAGAGGAGAGGCAGAATTGGAGGAGTCACTTTCACCTTCCACACCATTTTCAACCAAGATTTGCAGATTTCTTTCTTTCCTTATATTTTTCCTACATTTCTAGTGTTTAATTTCTTGTTTCTTAGCTTAGATTGAAGCTTATTTTCATATAAACTCAGATTTTCTTGTAAGGATTATGGGTAGTGAGTAGTTTACTTTTGATTCTGGAGTAAGGGTTGTAATATTTGAGATATTTTGTGGATTTTGATTGGGTAATCCATATTTTGTGGTCTTAATGAGTTTTATTCATTTCTTGTGTGCTTAATGACATGCTTAGTGTAGGATCCCATTAAGTGATGTTCTTAATCCATGGTTGAGGCACCGAAAGGAGAAGGCCTTGTGATAGATAATCAAGAAATTGGACTTAATTAACTTAGATCTAGAAATAGACTAAGGATTAAGAGGATTCACAGATTAATTAAAGAACTTAATGGGTCTTAATTAATTCTAACTCCACGAAAGTAGGATTAGATTGATTAAGGCATTCTTTGTCTCACTCGAAAGGGTATTCAAAGGATTTAAGAATTAATCACCTTAAAACCCGTAAGTTTCGCAAGATTGGAGAACTAATTTAAAATCCCAAAATAGCTCGAATATGAAATCCCAAACTCCGGAATCTCCTTTTTACCATAGTTAATTTTCAATTGAATTTAATTGCTTGCCATTTTAAATCTTTCTATATTTGAACTTGCTTATCTCAATTTGATGCAATTTTAGTTAAATCATTACATTGTTGAATAGATTATTAATTTTGCACATATAGATTTCATACTCCATTACCCATCCATTCATTACTTTAATTTCAAAAATAGCTCAATTTAGTCAACTTTTTATATAAAAAATTCAATCATTAACACAACTCCTCGTGGGAACGATATCTTTTCTATATTACTTGTACGACCCGTGCACTTACGGTCGGGACACATCAAGTTTTTGGCGCGTTGCCGGGGAGTTGTTTGTTTAAGATTGAATTCTTGATTATTTTAGTTGTTTTTAGTTTTATTTTGTTATATTTTCATTTTGTGTTTGTTTGTTCTTTTTCAGGTACTTTTAATCTTTTATGAGAAGAGATAGAAGCATAAGTGACACATCCTTATTGTTCAATCCTGAAATTGAGAAATTTTGTAAAGCCAACAAGAAAGAAACCAGAAAAAGAAAAGAAGCTTGAGAGAAATTGAATTAGAAGCAGACATGGCTGATGAAAGAATTAGAATTGGTGGTAATGCTGGAAATGATCGAAACAATGAAAATGTAGCCCAAGGTGAAGAAGTTGTTAATGCTAATGTGCCTAGGGGAAGTATGATGGATCATGCTTTTCCTCGTTTTGATGATTTGAGAGAGAGCATAGCAAGACCAAGAATTGATGCAAATAGTTACAAGATGGATTTTGGAGTTCTTCAAATGATTCAAAATTCTCAATTTGGAGGACATCCTTCTGAAAATCCACACACACATCTGAAGAAGTTTGCTATGATCTGCGGAATGCAAAAACAACCTGGAGTGTCTGATGATGCAGCAAGATTGAAGTTATTCCCATTCTCTTTGAAAGATAGAGCATTGGATTGGCTTGACTCTTTACCTCACAACTCCATCACAAATTGGGAGCAACTCACTGATGCATTTCTTGCACAGTATTTTCCACCTGGAAAAACTCAAGAACTGAGGAATCAAATGACAGCTTTTAGACCAAGAGAAGATGAAACTCTTTATGAGTCATGGATGAGATGGAAGGAATTAGAGAGACAATGCCCACATCATGCCATTCCGAAATGGATGATAAATCAGAATTTTTACACAAATGTCACTCCTGCAATTAGAGGGATTATTAATGCTCAAACAGGAGGAGAATTTATTATGAAGCATGAAGATGAAGCTTATGAGCTATTGGAGAAAATTGCAAAGAATACTCATCTTTGGAGTAGTCCAAGAGGACCAGCTCCAACTCAAAGGAGGCAAGCTGCTGGAATGTATGATCTTGATCCGTTCAACATGATTAATGCAAAGTTCAATGCATTTACAAATATTTTGGCTAAGAAGATGGAAGATTTGAGTATGTTGGTTAGTTCATCATCGTCATCTGGAAGTTCACAACAAGTGGCTTATGTAGAGGGAACTACCAGCTGTGGAGTAGACTATGGAGAGCAAGCAGCATATGTTGGTAATTATGGAAACAAGCAAATGGGAAATTCTTACTCTCAAACCTATAATCCAACTTGGAGGAATCATCCCAACTTTTCATGGGGAAATCAGCAAAGTCAAGTTCCAAATAAGAATTTTCAACCACAACAGCAACAAGGAATTCCATATCAGCAAAATAGGCAACCATTGCCTAATTTTCAGCAGAAAACTATGAATCCTCCACCAAAACAGCAAGAACAAAGTTCCACCACTGAAGCTTTATTACAACAGATTCTTGCCAACCAAAATAAGCATGATGAGGAGATGAGAGAGATGAAAGCAAGGCTAGAACAGATGCAAACACATAACAGAATGCTGGAAAATCAGATTGCACAACAAGCATCTTCCTCAGGTACCAAGTCTTTTGGTAAGCTTCCAAGTCAACCAGAAAACCCAAGAGAGCAGTGTCAAGCTATTACTTTAAGAAGTGGGAAAGTTGTAAATAATGAGAAGAGTGAAAATAGTGAGAAGAGAGAAAATGAGAAAGAAACTGATGAGGGTGAAAAACAAGAAAGTGAAAAACAAGAGAGTGCAGAAAAATGTACAGAGAAAATTGAAGAGAAGGAAGAGAAGTATATACCTCCTGAGCCCTACAAGCCACAGGTTCCCTTTCCACAAAGATTTCACAAAGCCAAGCTTGATAAGCAATTTGGGAAGTTCTTAGAAGTTTTGAAGAAGCTTTACATAAATGTACCTTTTGTTGATGCTCTTTCACAAATGCCCTCTTATGCGAAATTCTTAAAAGAAATTCTCTCAAACAAGAGAAGAATTGAAGACCATGAAACTTTAGCTTTGACAGAAGAATGTAGTGCTATCCTTCAAAGGAAACTTCCCCCAAAGCTCAAAGATCCAGGGAGTTTTTCAATTCCATGCCACATTGGGGAATCATGTTCTACAAAAGCTTTATGTGATTTAGGGGCTAGTGTAAGCCTTATGCCCCTTTCCATTTATGAAAAGCTCAATATGGGAGATCTTAAGCCAACCCACATTTCTCTTGACTGTTGTGGATCAATTAAGTATCCTGAAGGGATTTTGGAGAATGTGCCTCTAAAGGTTGGGAAGTTCTATATACCTGTTGACTTTGTCATCTTGGACATGGAGGAGGATTCTAATATTCCAATTATCTTGGGACGACCCTTTCTAGCTACAGCAGGAGTATTGATTGATGTTAAGGGAGAAAAATTGACTCTTAGAGTTGGTGAAGATCAGTTGGTTTTCAATATTAATAACGCTATGAAGAAGCATCATTCTGAAGCTGATACTTGCTTGAGAGTTGATATCATTGATGAGCTGGTTGAAGAACACTTCAGAAAAAGATATCCAGAAGATCCACTTGAAAATTGTTTGGTTCATGGAGAAGGTATAGACTATGACAACCCTTATGTGGCTGCATATGCTCAACATCTAGAGGGAAGTCCACCATTCATTTCTGCTCCAGTTTTTCAACTCACACAAAAGGAAATAGCAGCATCTAAGCAACCATCATTCAAGGAAGAAGATGCACCTAAGGTAGAACTTAAGCAACTTCCTTCTCAGCTCATGTATGAATTTCTTGGCACCAATAACACTTATCCAGTAATTGTAAATGCAAACTTGAGTACCTTAGAGACTGATAAGTTGTTAAGAGTGTTGAGGCAATTCAGAAAAGTTTTAGGATACACCATAGATGACATTAAGGGAATAAGCCCACACTTTTGCATGCACAGAATTATTTTGGAAGAAAGTTGTAAGCCATTTATTGAACATCAGAGAAGGTTGAACCCAAATATGAAAGAAGTTGTTAAAAAGGAAATTTTGAAGTTGCTTGATGCAGGGATCATATACCCTATCTCAGACAGTACTTGGGTGAGCCCAGTACATGTTGTCCCAAAAAAGGGTGGAATAACAGTTGTCAAAAATGAAAATAATGAATTAATTCCCACCAGAACAGTGACTAGTTGGCGAATGTGCATAGATTACAGAAAATTAAATATAGCCACTAGGAAAGATCATTTTCCACTTCCCTTCATTTATCAAATGTTAGAAAGATTGGCTAGGCATTCTTATTTTTGCTATTTAGATGGATACTCAGGTTTTTTTTCAAATCCCTATCCATCCAAATGATCAAGAGAAAACCACTTTCACTTGTCCATATGGAACCTTTGCTTATAGGAGGATGCCATTTGGGTTGTGTAATGCACCAGCCACTTTTCAAAGGTGCATGATGGCAATCTTCTCAGATTTCATTGAAGATATAATGGAGGTTTTTATGGATGACTTTTCTGTTTATGGATCTTCATTTGACATATGCTTAGCTAACCTCTCTAAGGTTTTGCAGAGATGTGCGGATACTGACCTTGTGTTAAACTGGGAAAAATGTCATTTCATGGTTCAGGAAGGGATAGTGCTTGGACATTTGGTATCTAACAGAGGAATAGAGGTTGATAAAGCCAAGGTTGAAGTGATAGAGAAGATGGCTCCTCCTACCAATGTCAAGGGAATTCGAAGTTTTCTAGGACATGCCGGGTTCTACAGACGCTTTATCAAGGATTTTTCTAAAATAGCCAAACCTTTGTCTAATTTGTTAAGTAACGACACACCATTTGTATTTGACCAAGAGTGTTTGGATGCCTTTTGCAGGTTGAAGCAAGCTCTTATCACTGCACCGATCATGCAACCACCTGATTGGAGCCTACCTTTTGAAATTATGTGTGATGCTAGCAACTATGCAATTGGAGCTGTTCTTGGTCAAAGAAAGGACAAAAAGGCTTATGCTATTTATTATGCTAGTAGAACACTGGATGAGGCTCAAACAAATTATGCAACAACTGAAAAGGAATTTTTAGCAATTGTCTTTGCATTGGAAAAGTTCAGACCTTACATTATTGACACAAAGGTGGTTATATTTTCAGATCATGCAGCCATCAGGTATTTACTCCGTAAAAAGTAGGCTAAACCTAGGCTCATTAGGTGGATTCTGATGCTACAAGAGTTTGACTTGGAGATTAGAGATAAGAAGGGAGCTGAAAATATAGTTGCTGATAATCTTAGTAGGCTAAAATTTGATGATGAAGAAATGGATGAAATCCCTATTGATGAGTTTTTCTTGGATGAATAACTTTTCTCTCTTGTTGCTAAACTACCTTGGTATGCAGACTTTGTGAATTATCTATCTTGTGGAGTTTTACCTCTAGGAATGACATGGCAACAAAAGAAAAAGTTTTTGCATGAGGCAAAATTTTATAGATGGGATGATCCTTTACTCTTTAGGAGATGTTGTGATAGTTTAATAAGGAGATGTATTCCTGATGAGGAGACACAGAGTATTATGCATCATTGCCATGCTTCTGATTATGGAGGACATTTTGGAATCTCTAAAATAGCTAGTAAAATTTTGCAAGCTGGTTTCTTTTGGCCAAATCTTTTTAAGGATATGAGGAAATTTGTGTTGGAATATGATAAATGTCAAAGGAGTGGAAATCTGTCAAAAAGAGATCAGATGCCCCTAAATGGTATTCTTGAAGTAGAATTATTTGATGTCTGGGGAATAGATTTTATGGGGCCATTTCCTCCTTCATTTGGTAATAAATACATTCTAGTTGGAGTTGACTATGTGTCAAAGTGGGTGGAAGCTATTGCAACTCCAACTAATGATGCTAGAGTTGTAGTGAAATTCTTGAAGAAATTTGTCTTGAGCAGATTTGGAGCTCCTAGGGCTGTAATTAGTGATGGGGGTTCACATTTTTGTAATAAGCAATTTGAGAGCTTAATGAGGAAATATGGTGTAGTGCACAAGATAGCTACCCCATACCATTCTCAAACTTCAGGACAAGTTGAAATTTCTAACAGAGAGCTCAAACATATCTTGGAGAAAACAGTGAACAATTCTCAGAAAGATTGGTCTATCAAACTAGATGATGCTTTATGGGCATATAGGACTGCTTACAAAACCCCTATAGGAACTACTCCATTTAGATTGGTGTATGGTAAGTCTTGTCATTTACCTGTGGAGCTAGAACATAGAGCATATTGGGCCATTCAGACCTTGAATTTTGATCTTAAGCAAGCTGGTGAAAAGAGACTATTGCAACTTAATGAGCTTGAAGAATTAAGGATGGATGCTTATGAAAGTGCCCGTATTTACAAAGAAAGAACTAAAGTTTGGCATGATAAGCATCTTAGGAAAAAGGAATTCAAAGAAGGTGATTTAGTTTTATTGTTCAACTCAAGATTGAAATTGTTCCCTGGAAAACTTAAATCAAGGTGGACTGGTCCATATAGAGTTTCTAAGGTTTTCCCTTATGGAGCAATTGAAATTTTGAGTGAAAAATCTGGGAATTTTAAGGTCAATGGGCATAGATTGAAACATTACATAACTGGAGACCCAATAAAAGGAGCAAGTTGTTACAAGCTCTCCAATCCCTCACCTCTTTTCAGTGAAATTCATGAAAAGTCCAGCTAAGGACTATAAATTAGCCCTCTTGGGAGGCATCCCAAGTCCTTTTATTTTGCTTTTGCTGATTTACTTTTATTTTCATTGCTTTTATTTTTATCTTAAATCTCCCCAAATTCAATTTTTGACATTGTTGAATCTTGTCCCTTGTAGATGTATTTCAATGGAGGAAGGTTGGTGAACTGCTGGGGAGTGATTCTTAACTTGAAAATTTTGCCCTTCAAACTCTCCCAAAAACTGATTAGTTCTTACTGCATCACCTGTGTAGGAGCTGTTATCTGGTTTATGCAGAGGAAAAATGAAATCTGCAGCAAAAAGGGTGTCTGCAGCAGATGGCTTGTGTTTTTGGTGAGGTTGGGTGTGTAACTTTTAAGTATATGTGCTTTTAATGTTAATATGGTGGTAAGTGAGCCATTTTTGCAGTTATGAGCTTATTTGGGTTGTGGAATTCAAGGTGGACAATATTGCATTCTCTTGGCATAACTTGGAGAGTTCATTTCATCATTTGTGAATAGATGCAATCTTATGCAGGTTTTATTAAGTTTTTATTGTGCTAAATGTTGATTTGCAGAATTTGAGTAAAAATGGCATGGTTCACAAAGGTCTTTTATGTAGAATCCATTTCTACATGCTTGTGTGATGAAATTTTGATGGACTTTGTATATATTGATGTGTTTTTGGTGAAAATTTCTCATAGTTTATGCTTCATAGAATTATATTTCTTCATTTTAGGGTATTTTTCACACTTGCAAATCATATTCTATTGCAATCTTAATCTTGTTGAATTGTGCATAAGCAACTGCATAGCTTATGCAATCCTGCATAACCACAATTCTTGCCATTTTCATCCCTGTTTCAAACTGCATAAGAAGAATGCATAGCCTATGCAATTCTGCATAACCTCATTTTGTCAAATTTCATATCTGTCAAAACTTGCATAAGGTGAGTGCATGACTTATGCACGTTTGCATAACTTCAAATTCTGCATTTTCTCTCTCTGCCGAAGTCTGCATAAGGAGCGTGCATAACTTATGCACTTCCGCATAACCAAAAACTCTGATTTTCTCTCTTTGCCGAAGTCTGCATAAGCAGAGTGCATGACTTATGCACATCTGCATGACCGAACTCTCCAAAAAAATTAAAAGCTGCCGAAGTCTGCATAAGCAGAGTGCATGACCTATGCACTTCTGCATGACCCGATTCTCTGAAAAACCAAATCTGTCGAGAGGTGCATAAGGGGAGTGCATGACTTATGCACTCCCGCATGACTTCACTCCCCAAATTTCAAAAGTTGCCGAGACCTGCATAAGCAGAGTGCATAACCTATGCACTTCTGCATGACATATTTTTCTGAACTTCAAAACAGGGAGAAACTTGCATAAGCTAGTGCATAAGCTATGCACATTCACTTTCCCCTTATGCAGTTTTTACAAAACCCGTTTAAATCAAACTTTTCTTTTCGGCAATTTTTTTTTTCTTTCCCACCTTCACCCCGATATCCTTGTTCACTGTTTTTCTCCTCTCACGATCCTCATTCCGGCATAACCCTTCCTCTCCCCTTCTTCTCCACTCGCATTTTCACCGCATAAACCCTAATTTCTCCCCACATTTTTCATTTCCGCCTTCATCTCCTCCATCCTCACTATCGGGAACCATGGAGTCTCCTCCTCATTCTCCTCAAACTTCCCCTCTCCAAGTATCGCCATTGTCAATGCGACCTCCCAACCCAGATTCCCCTCCACAAGAGACACCCCCACCACCTTCCACAGCCACCTACAAGCGGAAAATTAGGTCGAAATCTACGCGACCCATTGCTTCCATGCCTCCCTCTCAAACGCAAAGAACCACCCACCTCATTGTCGGAACCACCACCCAAAAAGCTAAAAACTTCAGCCTCCACACCCTCTTCCAGCAAAAAGCCAATTTCAGTAGCTTCACAGGTATCAAAGTTACCTTGGCCTCTTCCTGATACAATTCAAAAGGCAGCTTTTAAGAGACTCAAGGATAGGAGGGTACAACTCACTAGGTATATTTCTGCCGATTCTCTACAATCTCTTGGTTTATTTGATAATGTGGTTGCATATCTTGATGATATGGGTTGGATGGAATTTGTGCATAAGCAGGAGATAGTTTATCCAACTCTAGTTTTGGAGTTTATTTCTTCATTCTCTGCTACCCTCAAATTGCATGATGTAGACCATAAGCCAATTATTAAATTTAGATGTTTGGGGCAAAATAGAAAGCTGTCATTGGACCAATTTCATAGCATTTTTGGGTTTGCAATTGATGGGCTATTTCGAGTGCCACATACTGGAGTAGAGGTAGCAAACAAAGGTATTTGGAATGCTACTCAGTTTTGGAGAGTTATCACAAACCAACCTCAACCCTTTTCTGCTGGCAGATCCAAAACTTCTCAAATACTAGACCCTGCACTTAGGTTTATTCATAGACTGATTGCTAGCACTATTTTGGGCAGAGGACTAGTTAGTCTTTGGGAAATCTGAATTATTTATGTTATGGTGTGCATTTCACAAGGTTAAGGTTTCTCCTGGTTATTTCTTTTGTGAGCATGTGCTGCATATTGCCACCAAATCCATAGGTGACATTGTTTTGGGTGGGCTCATAACTGTTATAGCCAAGCATTTTGGTTTTAATCTCAAGAGCACCCAATACCGGCACTTGTGGACACCTTATATTTTGATCTTTGCACACCTATCCAAAAGCAGGTTCGGTTGCCACATTTTGATATTGCACAACCAGCAGTGAATGTCAACCCATGTACAACCGAAGCCCAACTCGCCCAATCGGTTCCACAAGACTTCTGAACCCATCCCGCCCCCTCAATCTGCACAGGACACCCCACACCTCCTACAGTGAACCCTCCTCATCCACCTCCTCAGATTCAACACTAAAGCCTTATTCACCTATCTTGAAAGGCTTAGTGATGATATATACTTTGTGGTTAGGAAGCTTGACACTGGTCTTGATACCCTCAAGAATCGTCATGATCACCTATTTGACCTTGTCATGGAAACCAGAGATAAGCAGAAAGAATTGAAGGAGATGATGAAGCAGCTCATGATCTTTCTGGGAATGCCACCTCCACCTCCATCACCTCCTCCAGCACCATCATTTCGACAGCAAGCAGCAGCCACCAGCCCCTTAGCAACATCTTTGGACAAGCGCAAAACAATAGAACTAGATTAGCTTCTGTTTTACTTTTGTTCAATCTTGTAGGACCTTTTCTTTGTAAATATGTTCAAACAATTGTAGTTTGTTTTGAATTATGTTTGTTTGTTTTGAATTAGTCTGTTTTGAATTCTGTTTTTCTTAAAGTTTTATTGGATAGCTCTTACATTAGTTTTCTTTGATTTTCATTGCACTTATTGCCCTTTTTGTGCATATTTGTCCATACTCTATCTATATTTGCATGCTTCTACTGGTGGTTGCACATTTGTCCTTGCTCAGCATCATGCAGCAGCTTTTGCACATGCTGCACAGGCTGTGAATTCCTTTATGCAATTATCTTGCATAGCCTGTGCAGCCCTTTATGCCACTTATGCTGATCTGCACAGGCTGTCATTCCCTCATGCAAATGTTCTGCATAGCCTGTGCAGTCCTTATTGCCACTCATGCAGAACCGCACAGCTTATGCACCCTACTTATGCACATGTTCTGGACAGCACTTTACTCTGCATAACCTATGCAGCTTCTTATGCATCCCTTTATATCTTGAATTCTCCTCTGCTCCATACCAGGTAACTCTTTCTTTTTGCTCTTAATTTTCCTGGTTATTCCCTTTGCTTTGAGTTTTGATATTGCATTGCTTGAGACATTGAGGACAATGTCTAATTTTGAGTTTGGGGGTGCATTTTGATTTTTGCTTCATTTTTCACATTTTGAGTATAGAGCATCCCATCCCATTCCATTTACATTTATTGTAAATATTTTACATATACATCCATACATACATATACATTACACATTTACACACACATTATACATCACTTAGAAATTGTACACATTGCATACAAATAGACAAATAGATTTCCTCCATTTAGTTAATGCATTACTCATTTTTAGGAATCATACATCATGCATTAAAATCTTTTGCCAAATCCCTTGAGTATTGAAAAGTTGCCTATGAGAGTAATTTGACTTACCTTTAGTTGGGTTTGTGGATTGAAAGTTTCCTAAGAGATGCAAGGTTTTGAAGTGTCTATCCCTCGCCTATATTTTCTTAGCCAAAAAGCCACCCAACTAGTCATTTGGAGATGGAAGTGTTAGAGGGAGTTATTGGATATAAGGTAGTCAAATGATGTCTCACCAATCCTAGAACAAATTTTCTAAACCTTTCAAGGCGAAATACCAGCTTATACTTGAAAAGAGAGATGATTAGGCATTCTTTGATTTAAATCTCTTCATTTTAAACCTTTGGCCCTTTTTCCTAATTAAAATTGACCCTTGCAAACCCTTTTGAGCCTTTTTGTCCCTAATTTTTCTTGAAACCCTTATTACTACCTAGCCAATGAACCAAACACTCCAACCCTTTTCATGAGAATAATTATTTATAACATTAGGTACATATTTAAAAAAAATAAATAAATAAAAGAGAAAAAAAAATTTTGCAATAAAAGGGAGAAGAAATGCTTATCACCTTGTAAAAGTGCTAGTATATGTGCTTTTCACCATTGTCATTCGAAATGAAAGAAATCCACCCAAAGTATTAAAAGAAATGAGTTTGGGGGTGGCAAATTTTAGGGACAATCATCAAAAGAAAATGCAAAATACAAGTTTAAAGAATCAAATGTCCCTCCATTTTTATGTGTTTTGTAAACTATGCCAGCATTTGACAATCCTCATTGTGTATTTCTCTCCCCCATATATATAAAGAAGAGAAAAATATATAATAAAATAAGAAATGTACCTTATGTTGTAAAAAATTGAAAATATTCTCATCCTTTGAATCCTTTTTACCCATCTTTCTTCTTAGCCTCATTTTAAACCCCATGGCCCCATTGCATCCCAAAAAGACCTTTGATTTCTTGATAGTACTTGCTACATTAGTGGAGATAGGAGTAGGGAATTTGCCTATGGGATTGGAGAAATTATCTATTCATTCATTTAATTCCATCATAGAGACACTTTGCCTATTGATTGTCCTAGAATTCCTTTTGAGCATAACTTTCTCTTTTGATTGGTTGGTTTGGGGATTTTGAATGATAATTGACTTGATGGCTAAGCGGTGAAAGCTTGGATAAGCATTAGATTCTTTGCATTTTGAAGGATGGGTATATGGATTGCTGGTATGGCTAAAGGTGTGTTAAGTTACTTTAATAGGTGATTTTCATAGCTCTTTGGATAAGGCACCCCTAAAATTTTTTGCATCACATTTTAAAGTTTGCTTGAGGACAAGCAAAAGCTTGAGTTTTGGGGTATTTGATGCATACATTTTGCATAGTCATTTAGGTCTAATTTCATAGCCATTTTATTTTATTATTAGTCATTTTTAGCCAATTTCATTAGTTATTTAGTTAGTTTTTCATAGTTGTCAATTTTGCATTAATTTGTAATTTTTACTTTGTTTTGTAGGAAAAATGGTGTTTTTGAAGGATCAAGAGAAATTTTGCCATTGAGGAGTGACTTACAGCCAAAGATGTCAAAACAAGTTTTCAAGTGAAAATATGCATTGACAAAATTGTGCATAACTTGCCGCATAAGCTATGCAGATCCGCATGAGGAGAAGAAACACTGTTCCAATACCTGCCGAAATGTGCATAAGGAGACTGCATAGCTTATGCACATTCACGCCTCCCTTATGCACTTTCACGGAATTGTGCATAACCTATGCACCAAGTCATGCGATTTGCATAAGTGAACCAGAAACCAGTAAAATCGCGCATAAGGGATCGCATGACTTATGCATCCACTTATGCATCCCATAAAGAGTTCATTAATGAGTGCGTAAGATTCCCTCAGAAAATCCCTCCTCAAACACACCATTTTAGGGCTCCATGTCAGAAAATGCTATAAATAGTCCCATTTCCCATTTTAGAAAGGGGGAAAAAGGAGCAGAAAAGGAAAGGGAGAGGAGAGGCAGAATTGGAGGAGTCACTTTCACCTTCCACACCATTTTCAACCAAGATTTGCAGATTTCTTTCTTTCCTTATATTTTTCCTACATTTCTAGTGTTTAATTTCTTGTTTCTTAGCTTAGATTGAAGCTTATTTTCATATAAACTCATATTTTCTTGTAAGGATTATGGGTAGTGAGTAGTTTACTTTTGATTCTGGAGTAAGGGTTGTAATATTTGAGATATTTTGTGAATTTTGATTGGGTAATCCATCTTTTGTGGTCTTAATAAGTTTTATTCATTTCTTGTGTGCTTAATGACATGCTTAGTGTAGGATCCCATTAAGTGATGTTCTTAATCCATGGTTGAGGCACCGAAAGGAGAAGGCCTTGTGATAGATAATCAAGAAATTGGACTTAATTAACTTAGATCTAGAAATAGACTAAGGATTAAGAGGATTCACAGATTAATTAAAGAACTTAATGGGTCTTAATTAATTTTAACTCCACGAAAGTAGGATTAGATTGATTAAGACACTCTTTGTCTCACTCGAAAGGGTATTCAAAGGATTTAAGAATTAATCGCCTTAAAACCCGTAAGTTCCGCAAGATTGGATAACTAATTTAAAATCCCAAAATAGCTCGAATATGAAATCCCGAACTCCGGAATCGCCTTTTTACCATAGTTAATTTTCAATTGAATTTAATTGCTTGCCATTTTAAATCTTTCTATATTTGAACTTGCTTATCTCAATTTGATGCAATTTTAGTTAAATCATTACATTGTTGAATAGATTATTAATTTTGCACATATAGATTTCATGCTCCATTACCCATCCATTCATTACGTTAATTTCAAAAATAGCTCAATTTATTCAACTTTTTATATCAAAAATTCAATCATTAACACAACTCCTCGTGGGAACGATATCTTTTCTATATTACTTGTACGACCCGTGCACTTGCAGTCGGGACACATCATGTAGTAAGAATTTTCATTCATATCCAAATTTTATTTCAAATAGATATAGATATTTAAAAATTATTAAAGAGGTTCAACAAAATAAACACTCTCCAGTAAAAAGATATATATCCTTAAAACTAGTTAAAATAGCAATAAAACTCCTCTAAAGGGAAACATAGCACTACATATAGATCGGAGGAAGTAATTATGAACTTTAGCTTTTCACTTAAGTCATTTACTTTTTATATTTATCATCTAACCAAAATTTATTTATTTATTGAAATTAACCCAAATTTATTTATTGCTTAAAAAGAATTGCATAATTTTAAAATTTGGCAATTTCAGATATTGTAGACTTACAAATCATTTCAAGTTTCCATAGTGAACAGATGGAATCACATCATCCTTATGATGTCACTGCGTATTTTATTTTCTCCTTATTCATATTTCCAAGAGAAATGAATTTACTATGCAAACATAAATGATGCTTGAAAATGATAAATAAGATGTATATATGCACACACTAATTTTTATATCAATTAAATTTTATTTAATTATTTATTATGATAAGATTTAATTTTTATATCAATTAAATTTTATTTAATTATTTATTATGATAAGATTTGCTTTATCTACACATATAGATATCATATGATCTTTATTTTGAATATGTGATCCAATAGCTCATTTTAATGTGGAAAATAATTTTTTGAACAAAAAAAAAAACTTATATTTATTCATTGAGCAATAAATTTGACGTCAACTTGAGGCAAAGTTAGGAGTTTCTTATAATTAAAAAAACTTATATATGTTTAAAATTTTCAAATTATCAGAAGGGAAATCTTATTTACACCAAATTGTATATATCTGTTTAATTAATAATTTATATATTATTAAAATGATGATGAATTTTACTGGTGATTTCATTATAAAGCATAATATTTGGAATTTTGATTAATTACACTCTATTACAAGTAAGAAATTTCCCAATTGGAATACGTTAACATCATGAATTTATTAATTTTTGGCAGGGCTTCTTGGTTCTCTCTCACCTATGGCATTATATATACTTGTGTATGTTGCCTCTGGACGCATATCTATAGATCATCCAAATAATTCTCTCTTCATTTGCTTTGCTTTGTTTTGTTTCTCTGTAAGCGAAAATGGCATTTGTCACCGCCACAGCTGGTGTTCAAGTTCTGATCAAGAGTCTACCAGACACGTTCTGGACTAAAATTCAAGATTCCGCAAATTCTTTTCCTGAAGCCGCACCAAACCTATATTCATCAATTGCTGTCAGCGGCACGGGGGTACGCAAAGTCGAGTATGGCCCAGGTACGTACTTGCTCCAAGATAATTCTTTAGCACTTCTTTGGTCTTTTTATATACATACTTGAAAAAAATGTTAATGAGTAAATTAATAAAGAATTAATGTTAGTGAATTTGTTTTGTATGTAGATTCTCAGAATATCAAAAACTCGTCTGAGCTTATCACTGAAAACAGTCGGGGAAAATTAGCTTACACTGTAACGGATGGTGATATCCTCCAAAAATATAAAGTCAAAACCTTCCAGGCTGAAATAATTTACCCAAATACTGGCAAATGGGTGGAATGGATCTGGACCTATAACTATCTCCCAGAGGATAAAACAAGGATTCTTGAACTTGATGAAGAGATTGCAGTGATTACAGTGAAGACCCTGGCAAAACTTGATAGCTATATTCAAAACAAGTTAACCTAAATTGCATGGATGACCTTCAAGCACATATATATGTATAGTATGTAAATAAAACAGAGCCTTGCTCTGCACTCATCCATGCATGTCTGCTAGATTATTGTGTCTGTGTGTGTACCTAACAATGTGCTACGTGTGGTGTAGTAATAAATAAAGCAGAGTCCTATGTATGCTTAATGCTCTGCACTTTATCCTATAATTGTCTGCGTTATGCTATGTACTTTTCTCCATTAAAATAAAATCCAGCTTTAGCTGGTTCATGTGGTATTTGCTTCGACCTTATGTTTCCCATTTCACGAACCCAAAGCAAAGGACTTAAAGCTTGTTTGCCAACTTGCTTTGCATAATTAATTCAATAAGGGCCAATTGTTATACATTTTTTTTTAATTCATAATAACTTAATTTATACTTAATTGAATGATGCACAAAACATCAATATAGTTTAATCAATTATATAAGGGACATTAGAAAAAAAAAAGCTATCATCAATTCGTCAAAGCATAAATGCATGGTAATAATAAAAATTGTTAATAAGAAAATAATTAATTTGAAAGAATGATTTTGAATAATAAATAAGCTACACATTAGGATAGTTTTCTAGTAATTTTTTTTCTATTAAAGATAAAGTTCATTGCCATAAAAAGGCCTGGGTCAATTCAAATAAAAGATTCAGACGGGATTCAAGATACATAAGGAAACTCAACCTAATCATCAGCTAGTTAAACCCACAAAAGTAAAATACATACAAGATCAAGCTAGCATAACGAAGGCCTGTGGAAAATGGCTCTAATAGGTTGCAAACCCACGCCTGAACTAAATAAGGCCAGAAGCCCAGAAAGAACCCTGAGCACACTGGACTTGACCCAAAATAAGCAAGGATCCGAAGAAACAAATAAAGACTCCGTCATTAACCGTCAAGCTTAACCGAGCTACTTCAGGGAATCTAAGAAAGCCAATGAAGCATCTGATTCTTGTTAGTAGCCAACGACCACCATAGTTGAACCTCAAAAGCACCCTGGGAGGGAAGCAAGCTTCTTAGAGTCTTTAGATAAACGATGAGAGTACCATGAAACCAGCACCTTGGTAAGAAGTAGAAATTATAGAATAGGGAAACCAGATGGGCATAAGGCAAAGCTCTTTAGCTCTGTTGGCTGTTAAGGGACTAGTTAGCAAGAAGATGGCACTAATAACATCTCCAAGAGGTACCCCATAGCTAAAAGTGAACCCATCCATCCCCAAGCTTCAAGGCAGCTGAGAGGCCAAAGCCGTTGCCAAGAGCATCCCCTGCATACATCTAGAAGACATAGACAAACGGATAGAGACTGTCATGACCCAAATTATGAGTTAGACCGGCACTAGGACTTGGGTCAGTATAAGGCCCCCAAAGCCCGTAGTAAATCTAACTATTCCTAGCCCAGCTGTAAAGCCCAGCACTGTAGTCCAATTTCAAGAAAATAAACAGACAGAGTCCAGTCATAAATTGAGCTACCCAATGGAGAGCAATATCTCACCCGACCTGTAATCACGACACAAATCAATTTGGGGAGCTCAGCTCACCCTTACAATCTACAAACAAATATATATAATCCAATGGGAGCTCAGCTCTCTCATCCAAATACAATCACATAATAACTTTAAAAGACTACTTTGTCAATTTTTTTTTTTTTAATTATTGATATAGTTTAGTTAAAAATTCAGTCTTAAACGGGTTGGACTTACCAAATCCCTACCCGATCTTATATGGATCAGACCCAGTTGCGAATTAGCCCGAGCTTGGCTCAGAACAAGTCAAGCCATCTTTGATCTCACAAAGATCAGACATACCATGTATAGATTGGATTATAATAAACTAGATTAGGAGATCGATGCTACAGATCTAAGATTGGAATGACGTGGACATATTACATCTCTGTAATGTATGACCAAAGGGAGTTACATTGACACAGGTACATTTTTGTTGCATATGGCTAAAGGAGAGCACAGGATTAGTCAATAGAATCCCTTGAATCTCTTTGTTGCTCTTTTTTTGCCTTCCCTTGAATCTCTTTGTTGCTCTTTGCTCCGTTGTTTCATTTTTATTTATTTATTTATTTTTGGTTTGGGCTGAGTTTGCTTCGGCCTCTCTCCCAATACCCTTCTTTAATAAAATTTTGCTTGTTTATAAAAATTTAATAAAAAATTACAGTAGAAAAGAAGCATAAATTTTTAAAAATTGAGAAAATAAATATAAATACTCAAATCGGGAGTAGATTTGACCCTAATTGATAATAAAGTTAAATAAAGCTTAAAAAGTAAGGAAAAAAGAAAAAGAAAAAGAAGAAAAATGGAGTTATTATTGATGAGAAAATTTCATTAGTAACTATTCAAAAGAAAGAGGGAGTTTTAAGAAGGATGAAGGAGGAAATTTTATAAAAAGAATGATGAGTCTTAATTTATTTTGGCAGTAAGCCCAATCTTCTTTTTTTTAGTTAATTGAGAATCACAGTACGATATAATAGCTGAACTTCCATCTAATGAATTTGAGGAGAGGAAACCTGGAACTGGCTTATGAAAAATATTTTCAATAAAATTTACTTATGAAAAATATTTTTTATAAATTTTAACTTTAATAAAAATAAATATATTTCATAATTATAAAAATTTTATTTTATATAACAAAAAGACAACTATTAATAACAAAAATTTTACTTTTAATTTTTCATTAAATTAAGGTTTTAATTTATTTTTTTAAGTAAAACGTTTATATTTATAATCTAACCAAAATATATTTATTGTTTATAAAGAATTCATTAATTTTAAACCAAGTGTGAAAAAAGAAAAAACATATATATATATATCAGATAATGGCGATTTGTGGTAGGCAGATTTATATTCCATTTCACAGTTCTATTGTGAACAGCTGGCACATTGTCCGCCTCTGTGGTCAAGTGACAAGGGCACAATGAACTTACGTCCATGTCCTCGGTTCGCTCCCCTTCTCCTCATGTGCTTATCGGAAAAAACAAAAGAAAAATGCTGGCACCTTACACCGAATGGAATTCCATCATCCTGATTTTTAGAGAAGTGAATTATTACGCAGACTGACAAGTGCGTGTAGCACTCGTTTGCTTCGATTCCATTTTATAAGATTTTTTGAATTCAATTTAATTTCATATTTTGTGTGTTTAGTTTATTAAAAAATTTAAAATTTAATTTTAAAATTAATTATTGTTAAATTTGATAAAATTTAAAATAAATTCTATAAATCTTATAAATAACATTTTTTTTAAAATTAAAAATATCCTTATCAAAAAATTCTCTTAATAATTTATCGTTTATATACACATATGTTGAAATTATACATTTTAAAACTCTAATCACTAATATGGTTAATCGAAATTAAAATCCTCATTAAGTACTATTAATTAATTAAAAAATTAAAAGTGATCAAGTACTATTAATATATATCATCCTTAAATTCTTGTGAGAATCTTGTGAGAAATATGAATTTATTTTATATTTACAACTATATTATTCGTTGGTTTATATATTTATTAACTGTTATAAATTTATCAGATATAATTTTTTTTTAATTTTATAAAAACTTATAATTTTTTAATTTTATTTTTTTTAATAGAAAATTTGATAGTTTATTAATAAGAATAATAAGATAAGTACATCACAATATTCTCATAAGAGAAAAAAAATATAAACATAGATAATTAAAATATTCTGTTCAATGATGATCTGGATAGAGCAGAATAGCCTTTTGAGTAGTAACTAATTATTTTTTATTTTGGACAATCAAAGAAAACTTCTGTAATATTACCCTTTTAAGGAATTTATTAAATCACCACCATCAATGAAGGAATAGATGGTACTATTAGGCTCCATTAATAGAAAAATATTACCCATACCTGAGTCTCCAACTAAAAAAAATCAATAATCAACGCTGTATTTTGAATTGCCAAATAGTCCATTCAAATATTTAAAAAGATAAACAAAATTTCACTAAGAGGAGAAAAATAAAATCCTAATAATGAGAAGAAATAAGACCCTAATATTGAGAAGAAAGCTTCAGATTTATTCTTAAATGACACAAATATAAAACAAGAAACTTAAATATGTTCTAAACAGATATAAATATAAGAGATTATTTTAAAAAATAAAAAAAAAAAAATCCATCTATGGGTAGTCACCTATGAAAAACTCACCGATAATGACCAAAAAAAGAGATCTAAAAGTGAAAATAAAAAAAGAGAGAAAAGAGAGGAGGAGAAGAGAGAAGGAGAATAAATAAATTTTAATTTTGAATAGTGTGTGTGCAAATAAGACAAACTAGATAACATTCTCTAGAAATAATGGTTGAATTTGTGAATAACGTTCTTTTATTTCTAGAAATAAGGTCGAATTTGTAAGGATATTTTTATGAAAAAAAAAAACTGTAAATTGTTAATTATAGATTTTCTCTCACAATAAATTACATTAGTAGTAAATTAATATTAATACCATTGATGGCTAATTCAGTTTTGATAAAACTCGATTAATGTTTCCAACATGAGAGTTTACATTTTAATAATTATTTCTCTTAGTGAGTGATATGTAATATTTTATTTTTAAATTAGAAGAATTTATTCTTTTTTAAATTTTTTATAAAAAAAATAATAAAAAATCTCATTTAAAAAAATATAAATGTTTAAAAAAAAAAATCACTTTGATGCTAATTTTTTTAGCAAAATGGATTTTGAATTTCACATCTCTTTGCCATCCGATCTTATAATCACGGTGATAGCCAACTAAGCTCCCTTAATTGGGTAGAATTAATGAAAAATAATTTTAATTTAGGCTTTATCTATTTCATAGAAAATATCTTTTTTAAATATTTTTATATTTTTAGTATTTGAGCAATTAAAAAAGTTGATTAACAAAAAATATTTTTATAATTTAAAAAAATTAAGTTAATTTTAAGAAAAATGACTCTCTTTTAAAAAAAGAAAGTCATTTTATAAATTTTGACAATCTAATTAACTTATAAAAGTGCTTATATATGCATTATATAAATATATATTATTAATTTAATATTATAACTAATCAATGAAAAATATTTTTATTAAAAATATTTTCTTAAAAAATATTTTTCATAAAAATATTTTTCATATAAAATTTATTTTTTATGAAACAAACTCTAAGATATAAAAAAGATCATATTTAATTTTTAATATTAATTAAGTGACTTATTACGAATTTGAAAATAGTACAAAAAAAAATCTCTCTCTATTTCTTTTTCTCTTGAAAAAATCTTTTAATCCTATTTTTAACTTGGGACTGCCACTGTAAGCTCAAATATAACCCCCTCTATTTCTTTTTCTTTATTTGCTTTCGATAAACTCTTATCTGCTTTTCTTTATTTGCTTTCAATGAACTCATAAACTTAAATACCTTGTAGTTATGATTTAGTTGTTTGTTTTGAGCTTTAGCTCCCAATTTCTACCAAAAAACTCATATATATATATATATATATATATATATATATATATATATATATATAAAATAGAGGTGCTTTCTACTAAAAATAAATAGATTTGCTTTCCTTTCTCTTATATTCTATGGAAATTTTTTTCTCCTCTGAGTAGATTTAATTTCCTATGTTGTTGTCTTCTTCTTTCTGATATTATTTTTTAATATTTTCTATGAAAAGATATTTGTTAATTTTGAATTATTAATTATTTATATCACATGAATATAATTTTTTAAAAGATTATAATAATTGTGATGGAAAATTCTACTTAAAAAAGATATTGAGATATCGAAACAATCTAAGAGTAGTACATAATGATCATATGTAGCATTTTTGTCCTATTTTGTAAGGTTATATCATATAATTTTTTTATATTAATGTTATTTATTGTAAATATCACATTACTATTTGATTAATTGAACGATACTGTTTTTAGTCTCTTTTTTATAAGCTTGTTGAAAATTATATATAAATTTAATTTTTATCAATGTTAAAATGTTAAACAAAATTTATTAATTTGTTTAAAAAAACGAAATTTAAAAAATATATATTCTATGAGAATTTGAAAAATTATTAAATAACGACCCGGAAAAGCTCATTCTTAAAATAATTTCTATACTTAAATAAAATATAATTTGAAAATGAATACATTTATTTTATTTTTAAAACTTTTAAATAATAAAATTCGAATAAGTTTATTTAATATAAATAATTAAATAAGTTTATTTATTTATGTACTTATCATGTGAATTAAATAAATTTATTTTTTTAACATAATTAGTTTTTATTAAATTTTAAATTTAATACCTCACAATCTTATAAATAATTTTAATATTATTAAATTATAAAATTTAATAAATGGATGGTGTAAAAATATAATAAAATGTGAAACTTATTTTGAATTGTTGACGTAACATTAATTTGGATTAATGTGATGCTTACGTGCATGGCATCTCTACATAATTGCATGGAAACAGCCAAAGAAAATCCTTTAAATGAAAACAAAATATGATAGAATAATTTGGAGACTTAAGTAATGGATAAAGATATAAAAATTAAAAGTTTTTTTTTTATATCTTTTATTTTGAATCTAAAAAAAAAATTTCAAAATAATTTATAAAACAAAAGTTTAAGAAGAACATATATAAATTTAAAATTAGTATATATATATATATATATATATATATATATATATATATATATATAATACTCAATCAAATAAGACAAATTACTTATGGAAGACACAGCATTTCACAATTTAGATAGAATAAATTACGTGGTTGCTAAAAGAAGAATGAAAATAAATAGGATTAAATTTCGTGGCTGTCTATTTTGTTTACCCTCTTCCCATAAACGTCAACATTTCAAAGGAATGGCATTTGATGTATTCACACTCAACCGGTAAAAATCATATGATGGAATTTTATTAAAAAAATTTAATTTAAATAAATTTATAAAAGAGAGATAGATAATGTCGACAACAGAAAATTGACGGCCAAAAGAAAATTGACGGCCAAAAAAAATTGACGACTAAAAGAAAATCTGAGTTTTTATTGCTGTTGCATTCGAGGACTCAATATGATGATTCCGTTTTCTCCATCCTCTTTCCAAAAAAAAAATCAAACTTTTCAAAGGAATGGCACTTAATGTGTTCACATTTGGGATGGACGGCAATTTGGATTCGCATTTGTATCCACACATACAATTATTTTATAATAAAAATTATATGATATAATATGATTTATAATAAATCGTATTGATTAATTTAATACAACATGATTTATTTAATATTGTTTGATATAAATTAATTCATTTAATATAATTTGACATAATTCAATTGATTTAATATGACTTATTTGATACTTTTTAACATAATTCAATATTTTTAATTTTTATAAATTAATTTATTTTATGAATTTTAAATATTAATTTTAATTATATATAAATTTAATAATATATAAAAAAATACAATTTAACAGTAAGCAAACAAGCATTATTTTAATTTTTAACTAATTAATATTTTAATAAAAAATTTTAGAAAAAAAACTTGCTAAACAATATAACTTTTAATTTATTATATAAATTCAAAAAATAAATAAATTTTAATAAACAAAATAAAATTAACTATAAATGATTAAGTTTATATTTATTAACTTATCATTTTTTAATAATATAATTTGTGAGTTAATGGTTAAAAATGGGTTAAATTAGCAAGTCAGGGTTAACATGTGACAAAAAAAAAAAAACCGTCATAGGTGTGTCAAGTTGGATTAGTGGATCAACTCGTGACATGACATCATGTCATAAATAGATCGATACAATTTCGACTTGAATATGAATAAACTCAATTTAAACCCTATATTTTCATGTCATATCACGAGTCATAGCTAAAATTGTCACCCCTATTCACACTTGTTCAATCAACTTTTTCCACAAAATGATACCATCTAGTAAGAGTGTGTGGTTTTAATTTCAATTTGGATCTAGCTAGAGATTATAATTCAATTAAAATTTTGGTATAATTTTGATTTATTTTTTAATATTTTAATTTTAATTCGATTCAATTTGATTATAATTATTTGGTTTTGTTATGGTTCGATATAATTTAGGCTCAAATTTCAACTTTTAAAATAATTTTATACAATTATTTCTATGAAATTCATACTTAAATTACATGTTTAACCTTAAAAGTTTATTATTAATACACAATATATCACACAATATGCTTTTTTAACTATTTCTTAATATATAATCTTTAACCTCCCACTATAATATAATTTTGGATTAAGTATATTAATAATATAGTAATAAAAATATATTATATGGTATACATTTTAGCTATTTATTAGTTATATAATCTTTAATCATAATTAAGAATTAAATATATTATATAATATAGTAGAACACTAATAATTAAAAATTATAAGGTAATTTAATGTATTTATAACTAAAATTATTAAAAAAATAGAAGAATGATAGATAATATTAAGTTATATACAATCCATAATATATATACCATTAAAATATATAATATATTTATGAAAATCATTAAAAAAACATATGTACGAGTCATTTTTGATTCGATATAGGTCCAACATTGATGTACCGTTTAAATTCGATTTTTAGAGAAGAACTAAAACTGAATAAAAAAATCGATTCAATGCAATTTTTTGATTTGATTTGAAAAAGTGGTGGAGCTATAATTTTTATCAATGGGAGCAAAAGTTTTTTTTATCTTGTATTTATAAATTATTTAACAAAAAAATATATTTTTTACTTTCAAAATATTGACTTAATTATAAGCATATGAATTAATATACTTTTTGATAAAATTTAATTATGTTAAAATTTCAATTTATTAAACTTTGTCAATGTACAAGATTTAATTATATCAATCATTATATCCTCACAAAAAATTGAAAAAAAAATTATATATTTATTTTATATGTTGTCTTTAGTTTTGTTTTTTTAATCGATATGTTGTCTTTAGTTTAGTAATTACCAATCAATTAAAAGTAATATAGTGGAATTAAATATCAACTTTTTTCTCACTTTAGCTTATACATTATAATTGAAAAATTTTTTAATGTAATAATCTCATTGGAAGATTTTCAGATTATTTTATTAATAAATAATTAAATAATTATAAGACTATTAATATATTTCATATCAAATTTTAGTTCTCTTATATATAAATTTTATATAGACTAGGGGAAAAAAAAATTCAATGGGCATCAAAATATATATAATCATGATAGAAACTAATAAAACAAAAAATTTCAGTGAGTCAATTGCCCCTATTGGTGAGCTGTAGCAAAACATGTAAAAAAAAAAAGTTTTAATTAAAATATGAAAGTGGTCATATTTGAATTTCTGAATATTAATAAGTTAACTTATTATTTAAAGTGATGATATATTATTTAATGTTTTAATTTTAGTTGAAAATATGAAAAATTTAATTATAAATTTTTAGTTTTCAATTAATTTATTTACTTAATTTTTATAATTATCATGTAAGCAATATTTATTTGTTGTTTAAAAAGAATTGCATAAATCCATTTCAAGTTTACATTGTGAATAGATGAAGTTCCATCATCCTAATAATGTCACTATTATTATTATTATTATTATTATTATTATTATTATTATTATTATTATTATTATTATTTAATCTCTCTGTTCATATTTTCAAGAAGCGAACTGCAATCCTATCCCATAAAAAAAAAAAATAACACAACAAAAAACCTCTACAACAACGATAATCACGTTTAGAGTAATTACTCTTCCCTTCACACTGTAGCATACACATTCACTCAATTAATAAATGATATATTAATTAAAATTATGATAAATTTTTTATATAAGCATGTGTTTATGATTTTTTAATAATTGAATATATAAACACATTGGTGTAGTAAGAATTTTCATTCATATCCAAATTTTATTTGAAATAGATATAGATATTTAAAAATTATTAAAGAGGTTCAACAAAATAAACACTCTTCAATAAAAAGATATATATCCTTAAAAGTAGTCAAAATAGCAATAAAACTCCTCTAAAGGGAAACATAGCACTACATATAGATCAGAGGAAGTAATTATGAACTTTAGCTTTTCATTGAAGTCGTTTACTTTTTATTTTTATCATCTAACAAAAATTTATTTATTTATTGCTTAAAAGGAATTGCATAATTTTAAATTTATTAACATCATGAATTTATTAATTTTTGGCAAGGCTTCTTAGTTCTCTCTCACCTATGGCACTATATATACTTGTGTATGTTGCCTCTGGACGCATATCTATCGATCATCCAAATAATTCTCTCTTCAATAAAATCCTAATGAAATAAGTGTTTAATAAATTTCTCATGTAAAATATGCATATTTTAACTATACTATATGACTGAAAGAATTTATATTTAATTTATTATTTTTAATCAATTTTATATTTAGTAACAAAAAAAAAAGGAAAAGATATTCCTAAAAATAAAATCATAAATTGACTGAAAGTTGGTTAATGTAAGTTATAAAATGTAGTTGACCCCGAATTCAGCAAAATTAGTTACTCTCACTTAATCAAGTTTCTATTATCTTTTTTCTAGCTTTTACATATTAATTTATAGAATTTTTTAAAAAACTTTTATTATTATTATTATTATTATTATTATTATTATTATTATTATTATTATTATTATTATTATTATTATTATTATTATTATACATGTAATTTTGTTTATATAGGAAAAACAACAATGCATATGAATTATTGTTATTATTATCTAATTCACATATATTAATACCATATAAATAGAATGATAAAATTAACTCTCTCTCTTGCTCTAACTATTTTAAATGTTATTACTTTTAATTTAAAAAAAAAAGAAAAGAATAAGATATATGCAATAATAGATATAAAAGGTATTTTTGGAAAAGATGTCATTTTGAATTGAATTTTTTATTTATAATAGATATAAAATTCATTCCATTTGAATTTCATATTTAATATACAATATATCAAATAAAGAAATTTATTTATAAATAAATTCTATCAAAAATTCATTTACAAATAAAATAAATTTTATTATGAAATTAAACCATGATTCAAAATCAAATTCACCTTCAGTTGAGAATTATTTTCCACGCGCGCAATGCGCACGCACACACGCATACAGAAAGCCATGAAGAGGAAGTGGAGAGTCATGATTGAGCATTTGATACTCCTATGATATTGCATTACAAAAAACTATATTGATACATGGACGTGAAAATATTTTTCGAAAGATATCTTCAAAGATATATGGTTAATCTCCTTAGTTTTAGTTGTCATGAGAGAAATACAAAGAACTTTTATATCCTAGTAAAACAAACATTAGTAGAACAGTCCTGAACTTTATTTTATATTAATATTAAGCCCTCATACTTTATGTCTTTGAAGCAAAATTTCTATTCACTCTTAGTTAAAAAAGATATAATATCAATAAATTTAAAATTTTAAGGGATTAAAATGTAGAATGCAAAGTATAGGAGTTTAATGTTAATATTAAGTAAAATTCAATGGCTTAAATATGGGTTTTGCCAAAAAAAAAAAAAGAGTTTAAGGTTTACTTCGATTCCATTTCTATTTGAATTACTTAGTTTCTACTCTTAAAAAAAAAAAAAGACTACTTTGTCAATTTTTTTTTAATTATTGATATAGTTTAGTTTAAAATTCAGTCTTAAACGGGTTGGACTTACCAAATCCCTACCCGATCTTATATGGATCAGACCCAGTTGCGAATTAGCCCGAGCGTGGCTCAGAACAAGTCAAGCCATCTTTGATCTCACAAAGATCAGACATACCATGTATAGATTGGATTATAGTAAACTAGATTAGGAGATCGATGCTACAGATCTAAGATTGGAATGATGTGGACACATTACATCTCTGTAATGTATGACCAAAGGGAGTCACATTGACACAGGTACATTTTTGTTACATATGGCTAAAGGAGAGCACAGGATTAGTCAATAGAATCCCTTGAATCTCTTTGTTGCTCTTTTTTTGCCTTCCCTTGAATCTCTTTGTTGCTCTTTGCTCCGTTGTTTCATTTTTATTTATTTATTTATTTTTGGTTTGGGCTGAGTTTGCTTCGGCCTCTCTCCCAATACCCTTCTTTAATAAAATTTTGCTTGTTTATAAAAATTTAATAAAAAATTACAGTAGAAAAGAAGCATAAATTTTTAAAAATTGAGAAAATAAATATAAATATTCAAACCGGGAGTAGATTTGACCCTAATTGATAATAAAGATAAATAAAGCTTAAAAAGTAAGGAAAAAAAGAAAAAGAAAAAGAAGAAAAATGGAGTTATTATTGATGAGAAAATTTCATTAGTAACTATTCAAAAGAAAGAGGGAGTTTTAAGAAGGATGAAGGAGGAAATTTTATAAAAAGAATGATGAGTCTTAATTCATTTTGGCAGTAAGCCCAATCTTCTTTTTTTTAATTAATTGGATCACATTACGATATAATAGCTGAACTTCCATCTAATGAATTTGAGGAGAGGAAACCTGGGACTGGCTTATGAAAAATATTTTCAATAAATTTTACTTATGAAAAATATTTTTTATAAATTTTAACTTTAATAAAAATAAATATATTTCATAAATATATAAATTTTATTTTATATAACAAAAAGACAACTATTAATAACAAAAATTTTACTTTTAATTTTTCATTAAATTAAGGTTTTAATTTAATTTTTTAAATAAAACGTTTATATTTATAATCTAACCAAAATATATTTATTGTTTATAAAGAATTCATTAATTTTAAACCAAGTGTGAAAAAAGAAAAAATATATATATATCAGATAATGGCGATTTGTGGTAGGTAGTAGACGTAGCAGATTTATATTCCATTTCACAGTTCTATTGTGAACAGCTGGCACATTGTCCGCCTCTGTGGTCAAGTGACAAGGGCACAATGAACTTACGGCCACGTCCTCGGTTCGCTCCCCTTCTTCTCCTCATGTACTTATCGGAAAAAACAAAAAAAAATGCTGGCACGTTACACCGAATGGAATTCCATCATCCTGATGATGTCACTAAGCTCATATCATTTTTTTTTTCCCATGTTATCCATATTTTTAGAGAAGTGAATTATTATGCAGACTGACAAGTGCGTGTAGCACTCGTTTGCTTCGATTCCATTTTATAAGATTTTTTGAATTCAATTTAATTTCATATTTTGTGTGTTTAATTTGTTAAAAAAATTAAAATTTAATTTTTAAAATTAATTATTGTTAAATTTGATGAAATTTAAAATAAATTCTGTAAATCTCATAAATAACATTTTTTTAAATTAAAAATATCCTTATCAAAAAATTCTCTTAATAATTCATCGTTTATATACACATATGCTGAAATTATACATTTTGAAACTCTAATCACTAATATGGTCAATAGAATTTAAAATCCTCATTAAGTACTATTAATTAATTAAAAAATTAAAAGTGATCAAGTACTATTAATATATATCATCCTTAAATTCTTGTGAGAATCTTGTGAGAAATATGAATTTATTTTATATTTACAACTATATTGTTAATTGGTTTATATATTTATTAACTGATATAAATTTATCAGATATAATTTTTTTTAATTTTATTTTTTTAATAGAAAATTTGATAGTTTATTAATAAGAATAATAAGATAAGTACATCACAATGTTCTCATAAGAGAAAAAAAATACAAACATAGATAATTAAAATATTCTGTTCAATGATGATCTGGATAGAGCAGAATAGCCTTTCGAGTAGTAACTAATAATTTTTTATTTTGGACAATCAAAGAAAACTTCTGTAATATTACCCTTTTAAGGAATTTGTTAAATCACCACCATCAATGAAGGAATAGATCGTACCATTAGGCTCCATTGATAGAAAAATATTACCCATACCTGAGTCTCCAAATAAAAAAAATCAATAATCAATGATGTATTTTGAATTGCCAAATAGTCTATTCAAATATTTAAAAAAATAAACAAAATCTCACTAAGGGAAGAAAAATAAAATCCTAATAATGAGAAGAAATAAGACCCTAATATTGAGAAGAAAGCTTCAGATTTATTCTTAAATGACACAAATATAAAATGAGAAACTTAAATATGTTCCAAACAGATGTAAATATAAGAGATTATTTAAAAAAATAATAAAAAAAAAGAAAATCGATCTATGGGTAGTCACCTATGAAAAACTCACCGATAATGACCAAAAAAAGAGATCTAAAAGAGAAAATAAAAAAAGAGAGAAAAGAGAGGAGGAGAAGAGAGAAGGAGAATAAATAAATTTTAATTTTGAAATTATACCAAAAATTAATTATATAAAATTTAATTAAATTTTATATTTTGAATTATGTCATATTAAATAGTAAAATTTATTTTAAATAAAATTTAATTAAAATTTATTTTAAATGAATTTCAAAATTTTGTGATAGAATTAAATCAAATACCATAGTAATAGTCGATCCTGCGATGGTGCTTGAAAATGATTAAGAAAGAATAGTGTGCAAACAAGACAAACTAGATAACATTCTCTAGAAATAAAGGTTGAATTTGTGAATAACGTTCTTTTATTTCTAGAAATAAGGTCGAATTTGTAAGGATATTTTAATGAAAAAAAAAACTGTAAATTGTTAATTATAGATTTTCTCTCACAATAAATTACATTAGTAGTAAATTAATATTAATACCATTGATGGCTAATTCAGTTTTGATAAAACTCGATTAATGTTTCCAATATGAGAGTTTACATTTTAATAATTATATCTCTTAGTGAGTGATATGTAATATTTTATTTTTAAATTAGAAGAATTTATTCTTATTTAAATTTTTTTAAAAAATAATAATAAAGAATCTCATTTAAAAAAATATAAATGTTTAAAAAAAAATCACTTTGATGCTAATTTTTTTAGCAAAATGGATTTTGAATTTCACATCTCTTTGCCATTCGATCTTATAATCATGGTGATAGCCAACTAAGCTCCCTTAATTGGGTAGAATTAATGAAAAATAATTTTAATTTAGGCTTTATCTATTTCGTAGAAAATATATTTTTTAAATATTTTTATATTTTTTAGTATTTGAGCAATTAAAAAAATTGATCAACAAAAAATATTTTTATAATTTAAAAAAAATTAAGTTAATTTTAAGAAAAATGACTCTCTTTTAAAAAAGAAAGTCATTTTCTAAATTTTGACAATCTAATTAAATTATAAAAGTGCTTATATATGCATTATATAAATATATATCATTAGTTTAATATTATAACTAACCAATAAAAAAAATTTTTCATTAAAAATATTTTCTGAAAAAATATTTTTCATAAAAATATTTTTCATATAAAAGTTATTTTTTGTGAAACAAACAAACTCTAATATATAGAAAAGATCATATTTAATTTTTAATATTAATTAAGTGACTTATTACGAATTTGAAAATAGTAAAAAAAAAATCTCTCTCTTTATTTTTTTTTCTCTTGAAAAATTCTTTTAATCCTATTTTTAACTTGGGACTACCACTGTAAGCTCAAATATAACCCCCTCTATTTCTTTTTCTTTATTTGCTTTCAATGAACTCATAAACTTAAATACCTTGTAGTTATGCTTTAGTTGTTTGTTTTGAGCTTTAGCTCCCTATTTCCACCAAAAAACTCATATATATATATATATATATATATATATATATATATATATATATATATATATAATAGAGGTGCTTTCTACTAAAAATAAATAGATTTGCTTTCCTTTCTCTTATATTCTATGGAATTTTTTTTCTCCTCTGAGTAGATTTAATTTCCTATGTTGTTGTCTTCTTCTTTCTGATATTATTTTTTAATATTTTCTATGAAAAGATATTTGTTAATTTTGAATTATTAATTATTTATATCACATGAATATAATTTTTTAAAAGATTATAATAATTGTGATGGAAAATTCTACTTAAAAAAGATATTGAGATATCGAAACAATCTAAGAGTAGTACATAATGATCATATGTAGCATTTTTGTCCTATTTTGTAAGGTTATATCATATAATTTTTTTATATTAATGTTATTTATTGTAAATATCACATTACTATTTGATTAATTGAACGATACTGTTTTTAGTCTCTTTTTTATAAGCTTGTTGAAAATTATATATAAATTTAATTTTTATCAATGTTAAAATGTTAAACAAAATTTATTAATTTGTTTAAAAAAACGAAATTTAAAAAATATATATTCTATGAGAATTTGAAAAATTATTAAATAACGACCCGGAAAAGCTCATTCTTAAAATAATTTCTATACTTAAATAAAATATAATTTGAAAATGAATACATTTATTTTATTTTTAAAACTTTTAAATAATAAAATTCGAATAAGTTTATTTAATATAAATAAATAAATAAGTTTATTTATTTATGTACTTATCATGTGAATTAAATAAATTTATTTTTTTAACATAATTAGTTTTTATTAAATTTTAAATTTAATACCTCACAATCTTGTAAATAATTTTAATGTTATTAAATTATAAAATTTAATAAATGGATGGTGTAAAAATATAATAAAATGTGTAACTTATTTTGAATTGTTGACGTAACATTAATTTGGAAGTTAATAAGCGCGTCTCACGCTTTGTCTCACTAGCGGAAGGGAACAAAAATTTTCTACAGAATTTTTTTTTTAAAATAAAATTTTTGTAACGATTAGCATTTAGCAGAGCCACATACGATTAATGTGATGCTTACGTGCATGGCATCTCTACATAATTGCATGGAAACAGCCAAAGAAAATCCTTTAAATGAAAACAAAATATGATAGAATAATAATTTGGAGACTTAAGTAATGGATAAAGACATAAAAATTAAAACTTTTTCTTTTATATCTTTTATTTCAAATTAAAAAAAAAACTTTACAAAATAATTTATAAAACAAAAGTTTGAGATGAACATATATAAATTTAAAATTAGTGTATATATATTATGCAAGACACAGCATTTCGCAATTTTAGATAGAATAAATTACGTGGTTGCTAAAAGAGAAATGAAAATAAACATGATTAAATTACGTGGCTGTCTATATTGTTTACCCTCTTCCCGTAAACGTCAACATTTCAAAGGAATGGCACTTGAACTATTCACACTCGGCCGGTAAAAATCATATGATGGGATTTTATTAAAAATATTTAATTTAAATAAATTTATAAAAAAGAGAGAAATAATATCAACAAAAGAAAAGAAAATTGACGACCAAAAGAAAATATGAGTTTTTATTGCTGTTGCATTCGAGGAGTCAATATGATGATTCTATTTTGTTTATCCTCTTTCTAGAAAAAGTCAACTTTTCAAAGGAATGGCACTTAATGTATTCACATTTGGGATGGATGGCAATTTGGATTCGCCCAGTTGTGTTTGTATCCACATAAATAAGAATGAATCGTGAGAAAAATCTAAATACGAATATAATTATTTTATAATAAAAATGATATGATTTAATATGATTTATATTAAATTGTGTTGATTAATTTGACATAACATAGCTTATTTAACACTGTTAGATATAAATTAATTTATCTAACACGATTTGATATAAATTTAATTTAATTTTTTATAAATATGTTGAAAATTATATATAAATTTAATTTTTATCGACGTTAAAATGTTAAATAAAATTTATTAATTTATTTTAAAAAATGAAAATTAAAAAATATATATTCTATAAGAATTTGAAAAATTATTAAATAAAGACCCGGAAAAGTTCATTCTTAAAATATTTTTTATAATTAAATAAAATATAAATTGAAAATGAATACATTGATTTTATTTTTAAAACTTTTAAATAACAAAATTCGAATAAGTTTATTTATTTATTGTAACATCCCTAATTTTTAAATAATTATATATATATATATATATATATATATATATATATATATATATATATATATATATATATATATATTATTCTAACCCTGGTATTATGAACTCCGTGTATATGCTTTCATTTCGTGAAAATTCGATCGTTGCCCGGATCTGTAATTTCAGGTCGAGCAGATAAGCTGCTGGAACCATTTCAGAACCGGATCAAGATTATAGGCTATCCCACCGTTTTCAGACGTTCTAGACGCGTTCCAGTTGTCAGATTTGATATAGGTAAACTTGAACTCTATATTACTCAATTTTTGCCTTGTACTGGGTTAGAATAAAATTTATAAAATATTCATGAATGATAAGAAAATTACGATTCCTATTGCAATAGCCTTATAATATTGTTAAGGACTGTGGGGCAGGTTTATAGAATTTTTAAAGTTAGTTTGGATAGTTTTTGAAAAATATTAGTTTTGAAGTCTTATAATTGAATTGTCTGATATTGTGATTATTGCTTGGTTTGGAGGGCCTAGGAGGGGTCATATAATGATGATGAGATATGGATTGAGTTAAGAAGTATTATTTGAACCATTTTGCAGGTTGGGTAGGTCATAGGTATAGGGGAGACTCTGTCGGATTTTCAGCACAACTTAGGGTATCTTTGATCTTTTCTAAAATTGTATTGAGTCAAATATATTAAATAATTGCAATGAAATTGTCAGGTGAGCCAGGACAGCCTTCCTCCTTCGTCCAGCCGCCGCAGTGACCTCGGTTCAAATTTGTGAGTAAAATATTAATTTTAATTGTAATTTCGATATTATTATATATTCAAGCATGCACATGCATCACTTATAAATATGTATCTATGTAGTTAAACACTAGGCACATTTTATATTGCATTCATAATTATTGAAGTGCCATGGATATTGTTTGTGGTAATTTGGAGCAGTGTCTGTGCGTGGCGTACGTGTGGTATGGTATTAGATATGGACATGATGGGTAGAAATGGTTTGAAAGACACTAGCTGGGACCCCGTATTTGGTTTATTAAGCGAAAGTCCGGCATGAAAGACACTCGCTGGCAAATATTGGATTAAGAGAGCTGTGTAGGGGATCAGTTCCCATATATGTATTGCTTGACAGTGTTGGGTGTATGAGTGTTCCAAATTGCCTTTTTGCTATTATGGTATCAAAATTATGATGATGTTGCATTTCACTCCACATGGTGCATTAGCTTTAGATAGTTATAGAGATTATGATTAAAATTTGTATTTTACTCTCTGAGTTGAACGCTCACTCCTGTTTATCTATTTTTTCAGGTTACAGGAGGATCATTTATTGTGGCTAACCTGCTCTTTTTCTTCACAGGTCCATTAATAGAATTTAATGTATTTTGTACAATTGAGTTGAATTTTAGACTCCGTATGTGTTAGAAGCACTTATTTTTATTTTGTGTCTATATTATAAAAGTTATGTTGGACTTGTAAAATTATTAACTGTATGCATGATGGGATTGGATGAGGGAGCTGAGCTCCTATTTGAGTTATGACATTTTGATTATGTGGAGGGTGAGCTGAGCTGAGCTCCCCAATTTATTATACATTGTGTTTATAGGTCGGGTGAGTCAAAAACTCTCCGTTGAATAGTCCATTTTATAGTCGGACTTTGTCCGATTGAATTCTTGAAATTGGGCCCAAATGGGCCTTAGAGTTGAGTTGAGGGATAATTAGCTTACTACCGGCCTCAGAGGCTTTAGGCTGGCTCAGGTCCTAGTGTCGGTCCGGTCCATAGGTTGAGTCGTGACATTTATGCACTTATCATGTGAATTAAATAAATTTATTTTTTTTAACATAATTAGTTTTTATTAAATTTTAAATTTAATACCTCACAATCTTATAAATAATTTTAATATTATTAAATTATAAAATTTAATAAATGGATGGTGTAAAAATATAATAAAATGTGAAACTTATTTTGAATTGTTGACGTAACATTAATTTGGAAGTTCATAAGCGTGTCTCACGCTTTGTCTCACTAGCGGAAGGGAACAAAAATTTTCTACAGAATTTTTTTTTTAAATAAAATTTTTGTAACGATTAGCATTTAGCAGAGCCACATACGATTAATGTGATGCTTACGTGCTTGGCATCTCTACATAATTGCATGGAAACAGCCAAAGAAAATCCTTTAAATGAAAACATAATATGATAGAATAATTTGGAGACTTAAGTAATGGATAAAGATATAAAAATTAAAAGTTTTTTTTTTATATCTTTTATTTTGAATCTAAAAAAAAAATTTCAAAATAATTTATAAAACAAAAGTTTAAGAAGAACATATATAAATTTAAAATTAGTATATATATATATATATATATATATATATATATATATATATATATATATATATATATATATATATAATACTCAATCAAATAAGACAAATTACTTATGGAAGACACAGCATTTCACAATTTAGATAGAATAAATTACGTGGTTGCTAAAAGAAGAATGAAAATAAATAGGATTAAATTTCGTGGCTGTCTATTTTGTTTACCCTCTTCCCATAAACGTCAACATTTCAAAGGAATGGCATTTGATGTATTCACACTCAACCGGTAAAAATCATATGATGGAATTTTATTAAAAAAATTTAATTTAAATAAATTTATAAAAGAGAGATAGATAATGTCGACAACAGAAAATTGACGGCCAAAAGAAAATTGACGACTAAAAGAAAATCTGAGTTTTTATTGCTGTTGCATTCGAGGACTCAATATGATGATTCCGTTTTCTCCATCCTCTTTCCAAAAAAAAATCAAACTTTTCAAAGGAATGGCACTTAATGTGTTCACATTTGGGATGGACGGCAATTTGGATTCGCATTTGTATCCACACATACAATTATTTTATAATAAAAATTATATGATATAATATGATTTATAATAAATCGTATTGATTAATTTAATACAACATGATTTATTTAATATTGTTTGATATAAATTAATTCATTTAATATAATTTGACATAATTCAATTGATTTAATATGACTTATTTGATACTTTTTAACATAATTCAATATTTTTAATTTTTATAAATTAATTTATTTTATGAATTTTAAATATTAATTTTAATTATATATAAATTTAATAATATATAAAAAAATACAATTTAACAGTAAGCAAACAAGCATTATTTTAATTTTTAACTAATTAATATTTTAATAAAAAATTTTAGAAAAAAAACTTGCTAAACAATATAACTTTTAATTTATTATATAAATTCAAAAAATAAATAAATTTTAATAAACAAAATAAAATTAACTATAAATGATTAAGTTTATATTTATTAACTTATCATTTTTTAATAATATAATTTGTGAGTTAATGGTTAAAAATGGGTTAAATTAGCAAGTCAGGGTTAACATGTGACAAAAAAAAAAAACGTCATAGGTGTGTCAAGTTGGATTAGTGGATCAACTCGTGACATGACATCATGTCATAAATAGATCGATACAATTTCGACATGAATATGAATAAACTCAATTTAAACCCTATATTTTCATGTCATATCACGAGTCATAGCTAAAATTGTCACTCCTATTCACACTTGTTCAATCAACTTTTTCCACAAAATGATACCATTTAGTAAGAGTGTGTGGTTTTAATTTCAATTTGGATCTAGCGAGAGATTATAATTGAATTAAAATTTTGGTATAATTTTGATTTATTTTTTAATATTTTAATTTTAATTCGATTCAATTTGATTATAATTATTTGGTTTTGTTATGGTTCGATATAATTTAGGCTCAAATTTCAACTTTTAAAATAATTTTATACAATTATTTCTATGAAATTCATACTTAAATTACATGTTTAACCTTAAAAGTTTATTATTAATACACAATATATCACACAATATGCTTTTTTAACTATTTCTTAATATATAATCTTTAACCTCCCACTATAATATAATTTTGGATTAAGTATATTAATAATATAGTAATAAAAATATATTATATGGTATACATTTTAGCTATTTATTAGTTATATAATCTTTAATCATAATTAAGAATTAAATATATTATATAATATAGTAGAACACTAATAATTAAAAATTATAAGGTAATTTAATGTATTTATAACTAAAATTATTAAAAAAATAGAAGAATGATAGATAATATTAAGTTATATACAATCCATAATATATATACCATTAAAATATATAATATATTTATGAAAATCATTAAAAAAACATATGTACGATTCATTTTTGATTCGATATAGGTCCAACATTGATGTACCGTTTAAATTCGATTTTTAGAGAAGAACTAAAACTGAACAAAAAAATCGATTCAATGCAATTTTTTGATTTGGTTTGAAAAAGTGGTGGAGCTATAATTTTTATCAATGGGAGCAAAAGTTTTTTTATCTTGTATTTATAAATTATTTAACAAAAAAAAAATATTTTTTACTTACAAAATATTGACTTAATTATAAGCATATGAATTAATATACTTTTTGATAAAATTTAATTATGTTAAAATTTCAATTTATTAAACTTTGTCAATGTACAAGATTTAATTATATCAATCATTATATCCTCACAAAAAAATGAAAAAAAAAATTATATATTTATTTTATATGTTGTCTTTAGTTTTGTTTTTTTAATCAATATGTTGTCTTTAGTTTAGTAATTACCAATCAATTAAAAGTAATATAGTGGAATTAAATATCAACTTTTTTCTCACTTTAGCTTATACATTATAATTGAAAAATTTTTAAATGTAATAATCTCATTGGAAGATTTTCAGATTATTTTATTAATAAATAATTAAATAATTATAAGACTATTAATATATTTCATATCAAATTTTAGTTCTCTTATATATAAATTTTATATAGACTAGGGGAAAAAAAAATTCAATGGGCATCAAAATATATATAATCATGATAGAAACTAATAAAACAAAAAATTTCAGTGAGTCAATTGCCCCTATTGGTGAGCTGTAGCAAAACATGTAAAAAAAAAAGTTTTAATTAAAATATGAAAGTGGTCATATTTGAATTTCTGAATATTAATAAGTTAACTTATTATTTAAAGTGATGATATATTATTTAATGTTTTAATTTTAGTTGAAAATTTTTATATATGAAAATTTTAATTATAAATTTTTAGTTTTCAATTAATTTATTTACTTAATTTTTATAATTATCATCTAAGCAATATTTATTTGTTGTTTAAAAAGAATTGCATAAATCCATTTCAAGTTTACATTGTGAATGGATGAAATTCCGTCATCCTAATAATGTCACTATTATTATTATTATTATTATTATTATTATTATTATTATTATTATTATTATTATTTAATCTCTTTGTTCATATTTTCAAGAAGCGAACTGCAATCCTGTCCCATAAAAAAAAAAAAAATAACACAACAAAAAAGCTCTACAACAATGATAACCACGTTTAGAGTAATTAGTCTTCCCTTCACACTGAAGCATACACATTCACTCTATTAATAAATGATATATTAATTAAAATTACGATAAATTTTATATATAAGCATGTGTTTGTGATTTTTAAATAATTGGATATATAAACACATTGGTGTAGTAAGAATTTTCATTCATATCCAAATTTTATTTCAAATAGATATAGATATTTAAAAATTATTAAAGAGGTTCAACAAAATAAACACTCTACAATAAAAAGATATATATCCTTAAAAATAGTCAAAATAGCAATAAAACTCCTCTAAAGGGAAACATAGCACTACATATAGATCAGAGGAAGTAATTATGAACTTTAGCTTTTCATTTAAGTCATTTACTTTTTATATTTATCATCTAACCAAAATTTATTTATTTATTGAAATTAACCCAAATTTATTTATTGCTTAAAAAGAATTGCATAATTTTTAATTTTGGCAATTTCAGATATAGTAGACTTACAAATCATTTCAAGTTTCCATAGTGAACAGATGGAATTACATCATCCTTATGATGTTACTGCGTATTTTATTTTCTCTTTATTCATATTTTCATAGAAGTGAATTGATTACTATGCCAACCGACTAACGCATCTAGTCAATTCCTAAATGGTGCTTGAAAATGATAAATAAGAGGTATATATGCACGCACTAATTTTTATATCAATTAAATTTTATTTAATTATTTATTGGGATGGATGACAAGTTGGATTCACTAGTTGTGTTTGTATCTACATAAATATGAATGAATCATATCAAAAATCTAAATATGAATATAATTATTTTATAATAAAAATTATATAGTATAATATGATTTATATTAAATTGTATAGGTTAATTTGACATAATGATATATGTATCTCATATAGTTATTTAGTTTAAGTTTCATAGTCATTTTATTCATTTATTAGTCATTTTTAGTTAATTTTATTAGTTATTTAATTTTATTAGTTATTTTCTTAATTTTTCATAATTGCCAATTTTTTGATTAATTTATAATTTTACTTTTGTTTTGTAGATAAAACGGTATTTAGAGGGACTAAAAAGTAATTTTGTAAGTGAGGAGTGAACTTCAAGTTTAAAAGTGCAAAAATTGAAGCCTAGAATTGAAGATTTTAGAAGACTGTCAAAAGTTGCATAGCCTAGTGCATAGGCTATGTACCATCTTATGTAAGGCACCGAAGAAGCATTGCAACTCTACTCAAAAGTGCATGGCTTCTTGCAAAGCTTATGCACCTGCACAGAGGATGAACTCAAGCTTGCCGAAATTTGCATGGCCTCATGCATAAGTTATGCAAGAGCTTATGCAACTGATCGGAAGACCTCCCAAACCTGCCAAAATGTGCATGACCTCTCGCATAGCTTATGCAATTACTTATGCACCCTTACGGAAACTCTCCCAAGCTTACCAAAACATGCATAGGGACATGCATGACCATGCAAACCTATTTTCACTCATTCTTTTCAATTCTAATTGTGCATAAGATACTGCACGGGCACAGTTCCAGCTATGTAACTCATTAATTGATTGAAAAGGCAAGATTTTGTCACACGTGTATGACCTAACCAAATACCATTTTAGTCCATTTTTAGGGTTGATGTTAGCGCATATAAAAAGGCATTTTTACCTCTTTTTGCAAAGGAAGAAAGATTGAGAGAGTAGGAGACAAAGGAGTCGCCAATCTTATTTTCCATCTGAAGCTCTAATTCTTCTTTTTCTCCACCATTTTCTACACTTCTTTCATTGGGTTTCTTCAATTTTAATTCTCTTTTCATCTTTTATTTCCTTATTTTGCTAAAACCATTGTATCAAACATGAGCAGTGAGTAGCTCTTTTTAGATTCTGGAGTTTGGTATGTAATATTTGAGATATTTTGAGGATGTGAGTTGATTTATCTAGATTTTACGGGTATTATGAGGTTTTATCCATTTCTTGTGTGCCTAATGATATGCTTAGTATAGGATCCCATTAAGTATTGTTCTTAATTCTTAGTTGAAGAACCAAAAGAAGAAAACCTAGTGATAGATAATAAAAATATTAAACTTAATTAACTTAAATATAGAAATAAACTAAGGATTAAGAGGATTAATAGATTGATTAAGGAACCTAATGGGTTTTAATTAATTTCAACTCCATGAAAGTAGGATTGAGTTAATTAAAGCACTCTTTGTCTCACTCGAAAGAGTGTTCAAAGGATTTAAGAATTAATCTCCTTGAAACTTATAATTTCCATATGTTCGGATAATCAATTTAAAATATCAAAATAGCTTAAATATGAAACCCAAAACTCTGAAATCACCCTTTTATTGCTTAACTTTTATTGCTTATTACTTTAATTCTTGCCATATTTTATTTTGCTACATTTATTGCTTGCAATTTTAATGATACTTGCCATTCAATTAATTTCTTTGCTGAATTTGCATATATACATATCAAATCTCCAATCTCTTCATTTAATTAATTTTTAGTTTAAATTTAGTTTAGATTAGTAAACTCTAATATCAAAAATTTAATTTAGAGCACAACTCTTCAAGAGAACGATAACTTTTCTATACTTTTTGAACGACACATGCACTTAGGGTTGGGCCACATCACATGACATAACTTATTTAATATTGTTTGACAATCGTGTTGGTTAATTTGACAGAACATAACTTATTTAACACTGTTTGACATGAATTAATTCATCTAACACGATTTGACATAATTCAATTGATCTAACATGACCTAATATAACTTATTTGACACTTTTTAACATGATTAATATTTTTTATCTTTATAAATTAATATATTATATGAATTTTAAATATTGATTTTAGTTATATATAAATTTGATAATATATAAAAAATGCAATTTAACAGTAAGCAAACAAGCATTATTTTAATATTTAATTAATTAATATTTTAATAAAAAAATTTTAGAAAAACAAATACTTGTAAAACAATATAACTTTTAATTTATTACATAAATTCAAAAATTAAATAAATTTTAATAAATAAAATTAACTATAAATGATTAAGTTTATATTTATTAATTTAGCATTTTTTAATAATATAATTTGTGAGTTAATGGCTAAAAATGGGTTAAATTAGCAAGTCAGGGTTAATATGTGACAAAAACATAAAAAAGGCGTCATAGATGTGCTAAATTGGATTAGTAGGTTAACCCATGACATGACGGTATTGCATGTCATGAATAGGGACACAATTTCGACATGAATATGAATAAACTCAACCCAAACCTTTTATTTTCGTATTATATCACGTCATATCTAAAATTGCCACCCCTATTCACACTCGTTCAATCAACTTTTTCACAAAATGATACCATTTAGGAAGAGTGTGTGGTTTTAATTTCAATTTGGATATATCTAGAGATTATAATTGAATTAAAATTTTGGTATAATTTTGATTTATTTTTTAATATTTTAATTTTAATTAGATTCAATTTGATTATAATTATTTGGTTTTGTTATGGTTCGATATAATTTAGCCTCAAATTTCAATTTTTAAAATAATTTTATACAATTATTTCTATGAAATTCATACTTAAATTACCTGTTTAACCTTAAAAGTTTATTATTAATACACAATATATCACACAATATGCTTTTTTAACTATTTCTTAATATATAATCTTTAACCTCCCACTATAATATAATTTTAGATTAAGTATATTATATAATATAGTAATAGAAGTATATTATATAATATATATTTTAGCTATTTATTAGTCATATAATCTTTAATCATAATTAAGAATTAGGCGTTATTTTTGTGGCTTGAATTTTGGATATGTTTTTTATGGACCCGAATTGTGACCAGACCCGAAAGTTTTGCGCTGCGAAGTATGAGATGGAGAAGTTTGATGGTGGATCGAGTTTTAGTCTGTGAAAGATTAAAATCAAATCTTCCTTGATCCTACAAGGTCTATGGAAGGCAATCGAGGATAACTTTCTTGAAGGTATGAAAGAGGCTAAGAAGGTTGATCTGAAGGAGAAAGCCTTGAGTGCGATTTTCATAAGCGTAACTGATAATGTCCTACGTGAGATTACTAGTGAAAGCTCAGCATCTGCGCATGGAAGAAATTAGTTGAGTTATACTCTGCTAAATCGCTGACCAAGCACCTGTATTTGAAAAAAAGACTTTATAATCTGAAAATGAACAAAGGTATGCCCATTAAAGAACATCTAGATAAATTTAATTCAATCATTATGGACCTAAAGAATATTGATATTGAGATTGATAGTGAGGATCAAGCCCTCATTGTGTTATGTTCTTTGCCACCCTTTTATGAGACTTTTGTTGATACTCTATTGTATGGGAAAGATAGTATTTCACTAGACGATGTTAGTAATTCTCTTAAATCGAAAGTGTTGAAATAGAATTTTCTCGATAATAGAAAAAGATTTGAGGGGAAAGGTTTGGTAAGCAGGAAGAACACATTCAAGGGAGGGTTCTTCTAGCAGGAAGAAATCTAAGGCCAAATCAAAGTCAAGAATGAAAAAGGCCAACTATTTTGAGTGTAACGAGCAAGGTCACTACAGGAGAGACTGTCCTAAGTTGAAAAATAAAAAGGAAAAGCAACCAGAAAGTTTTACGATGTGGTTGATAGTTTTATCGATTCTGATGGTGATGATAGTACTGAGAAAATTTTATTCGTGAGTTCAGATCATAGACAAAATTCTTGGATTCTTAATACTAGTGCTACTTATAACATGTGTCCACACAGAAACTGGTTTATCCCTTATAAATAGATGAGTGGCAAGGTGTTTTTGGGCAATGATCGTGCATTATCTGTGGAAGGAACCGGTAACATCAGATTAAGGATGTTTGATGGTGTTGTCAGAACTATAGGGTGTTGGCATGTTCCAAGACTAAAGGGGAACCTGATTTCTCTTGGGACTCTTGACTCTCATGGATAATAGAGTTCTCAAAGTGTGGAAGGGCTCTAGGTACTCATGAAGAGCAGTTTGGTTTCAAGATTGTATTTTCTTCAGGGCAGTACAGTTTAAGGGGAAGCTGCAGTAGCATCCGGACGCAATAATCAGAATCAATCTCAATTGTGGCATATGCGTCTTGGTCATATGAGTGAAAGAGGATTATCTGTGTTGAGCAATAAGAATTTATTGAACCGGTAGAAAATAAAATCTATGGACTTTTATGAATACTGTGTGTTTGGCAAACAGACTAGGGTGAAGTTCAATAAAAAGGTAGTGTGTAAGACCAGAGGAATGGTGGATTATATCCACTCAAATCTATGGGGTCCTAACAGAATCCCTTTCAAGAGCGGTGCTAGGTACTTCATGATTTTAATTGATGATTACTCTCAGATGGTGTGGGTGTATTTTCTGAAAACAAAAGATGAGGCATTTTCAACCTTTGTAAAGTGGAAGACGATGATTGAGAAGCGGACAGAAAAGAAGGTCAAGCATCTTAGAACTGATAATGGGTTAGAATTTTAATCGTGAGTTCGACGCATTCTGCAGCAATGAAGGTATAGTGAGACATCGCACTTGTGCAAGGACACCACAAAAGAATGGTATTATAGAATACATGAACAGAACGCTTTGTGACAAAGCATGAAGCATGCTCTCACATTCAAGATTGGGAAAGAATTTCTAGGCTGAAGCAATTAATACAACCCATTTCTTAGTTAATAGATCTCCATCTACAACTATTGAGTGCACAACTCCTTTTGAGATCTAGTCCCGTTCACTTACTAATTACTCTCAGCTGAGAGTGTTTGGTTGCCCTACTTATGCTCATGTGAGAGATGGTAAGCTTGAGTTGAGGGTAAGAAAATGCATGTTTCTAGGGTATGCATCTGGAGTGAAAGGCTACAAGTTGTGATGTAACAATCCAAAGTCTCCTGGATTAATTATCAGTAGGGATGTGACATTTAATGAGTCCGCTTCATTGGATAGTCAGAGGGAGAAGTCAATAGCAGAATCAGATCACGGTGTCAGAGAACAGGTGGAGCTTGATATTGATATTTCAGCAGTTTAGTCTAGTGATTCAAAGGATGAGGTGTAAGATCCTGATCGACAAAAGGATACACCTGAGCAACAGCAACAGGAACAGGAACCATATAGCATTACAACTGGTAGAGAGAGAAGACAGATTAGACCACCGCAGAGATATGCATATGCAGATCTAGTTGCGTTTGCCTTATTAGTTCCTGAAACAATTGATGTGCATGAACCCAACAATTATAGAGAAGCTATTTCTTGTTCAGATGCATATCAGTGGGTCAGTGCTATGAGTGAAGAAATTGAATCTCTTCACAAGAATCAGACTTGGGAGCTTGTAACATTGCTTAAAGGACAAAAAGTGGTAGGTTGCATGTAACATCCTGTGCGGTAAGGAGAAATAATCCACGCCTGGAGGCGAGGCCTAACTTGAAACCTTGACCAAATGGGGGGCAAGAATGAATCGAATCATACAGTGAAATGGGGGAAACTAATCACTAGAGGTGCCTTTTGGTGGAATGGCCTAGAGAGTTAGAAGAACTCCGGGGTTAAGCGTGCTCACTTGAGAGAAATCCTAGGATGGATGACCTCCTGAGAAGTTCTCCATCTATGGGATAAAATCGTGAGGCCCAGGATGGGATGGGCCAAAGCAGACAATTCCTCTAGTGGTTGGAGTAGGGGCGTTACAGATGGTATCAGAGCCAGACCCCCTCTAGTAGATGTGTGGTTTAGGGATGAACTAGGCAGAAGTTGGTGGGCTTGTAACATCTTGTGCGACAAGGAAAAATAATCTACGGCTGGATGCAGGGCCTCGCTTGAGACCTTGACCAAATTAGGGGCAAGAATGAACCAAATCATATATTGAAATGGGAGAAACTAATCACTAGAAGCGCCTTTTGGTAGAATGGCATGGAGAGTTGGAAGAACTTCGAGGTTAAGCGTGCTCGCTTGAGAGAAATCCTAGGATAGGTGACCTCCTGGGAAGTTTTTCATTCCACTTATGAGACAAAACTGTGAGGCCCAGGATGGGATGGGCCAAAGTGAACAATTTTCCTAGTGGTTGGAGTAGGGGCATTACATTGCAAATGGGTGTTCAAGAAAAAGGAAGGCACTCCAGGTGTTGAAGCACCTCAATATAAGGCATGGTTGGTAGCAAAAGGCTTTACTCAGAGGGAGGGGATTGACTTTAATGAAGTGTTTTCTTCAGTTGTGAAGCAAAGTTCTATTAGAGTCTTACTTGCTATGGTTGCTCTTCATAATTGAGAGCTTGAGCAACTAGATGCGAAGACAACATTTTTGCATGGTGAGTTGGAGGAGCAAATTTATATGTGTTAGCCTAAGGGATTTGTCATTCCAGGTATGGAAAACTATGTTTGCTTGCTTAAGAAATCTTTATATGGTCTGAAACAGTCCCCTAGGCAGTGGTACAAAAGATTTGATACATTCATGATTCAAAATGGCTTTAATCATAGTTCATATGATAGTTGTGTGTATCATAAGAAGCTTTCAGATAATTCCTTTATTTATTTGTTGTTATATGTGGATGACATGCTTATTGCTGCTAAAAACATGTCACAAATTAACATTCTGAAAAAGCAGTTGAGTGATGAGTTTGAGATGAAGGATTTGGGTGCTATTGGAAATGGAAATTACGAGGGATAGAAGTGTTGGGAAGCTTTTCTTGTCTCAACAAGCCTTTGTTGAGAAAGTGCTTAAGCGTTTTAACATGAATAATGCTAAGCCTGTGACTGTTCTGTTTGCTGCCCATTTCAAGTTATCTGCAGATATGTCACCAAAAATAGATGAGGAGATAGAGCACATGTCTAGTGTTCCCTATTCGAGTGCTGTTGGTAGCATCATGTATGCTATGGTATGCACACGATCTGACATTTTACATACAGTTAGTGTTGTGAGTAGATACATGGCGTGTCCTGGAAAAAAGTATTGGCAGGTAGTGAAATGGATTTTGAGGTATTTGAAGGGTAATACAGATGTTGGTCTGACATTTGACAGGGCCAAGATGAGTGATTCAGTTGTTGGCTGTGTGGATTCAGATTTTGCAGGGGACTTAAACAAGAGGAGATCTTTGAAAGGTTATTTGTTTACTCTTTATGGAAGTGCTATCAGTTGGAAGGCAACATTGCAAGCTACAGTTGTTTTGTCTACCACAGAGGCTGAATATATGGCTTTAGCAGAGGCAGTAAAGGAAGCTTTATGGTAACAAGGTTTGGTGGGTGATCTTGGGTTGATACAGAATAAGACAACAGTGTTTTGTGACAGCCAGAGTACAATACATCTCATAAAGAATTAGATGTACCATGAGCGAACTAAGCACATTGATGTCAGATATCACTTCATTCAGGACATTGTATCTTAGGAGACTGTAGTTGTGCAGAAAGTCTCTACACATGATAATCTAGTAGATATGATGACCAAGGGAGTCCTAGTCAGCAAGTTTAGGTATTACCTAGACTTGGTTGGTGTTTGTAGTGCTCAGTAATGCCCTTGCGAGGGCATATGGCAAGACAGAGTATTTTGTGGTTATTTTGTTGATGATTGAGAGAATGCAAGCCAAGGGAATGAATTGATATTTTTGTGGCTTGAATTTTGGATATGTTTTTCATGGACTAGAATTGTGACCCAACTTGAAAGTTTCGCGCAGCGACCCGATTAGGATAAAATATTAGAGTTGTGAGATGTTCGGAAAACACATTGGGGTTAGGGTTTGAAAGTTTTTAGTTATTGTATCTTACTCTTTTCATCATAGTAGAACTTTTTCTCTTATCTTTCCAGTGGATGTAGACCTTACGGTTGAACCACGTTAAATCCTGTGTTATTCTTCTTCTCTTTTTATACTATGTGATTGTACGATTTGTGTGTGTGCCTTGAATTGGCGTGCTGGTCATAACATGAAGTATATTATATAGTATAATAGAACACTAATAATTAAGAATTATAAGATGATTTAATATATTTGTAACTATAATCATTAAAAAAAAATAGAAGAACGGTAGATAATATTAAGTTATATATAGTCCATAATATATATATATATAACCATCAAAATATATAATATATTTATGAAAATGATTAAAACAACATATGCACGATTCATTTTCGATTTGATATAGGTCTAGCATTGATGTACCGTTTAATTCAATTTTCAGTGAAGAATTAAAACTGGACAAAAAAAATCGGTTCAATACAATTTTTTGATTTGGTTTGAAAAAGTGGTGGAGCTATAATTTTTATCAATGCGAGCAAAAGTTTTTACTTCTTGTATTTATAAAATATTTAAAAAAAAATATTTTTTTTTACTTACAAAATATTGACTCATAAGCATATGAATAAATATACTTTTTGAGAAAATTTAATTATGTTAAAATTTCAATTTATTAAACTCTGTCAATGTGCAAGATTTAATTATATCATTCACTATATCCTCACAAAAAATTGAAAAATAAATAATTATATATTTATTTTATATGTTGTCTTTAGTTTTGTTTTTTTTAATCAATATGTTGTCTTTAGTTTAGTAATTACCAATCAATTAAAAGTAATATAGTGGAATTAAATATCAACTTTTTTTTCACTTTAGCTTATACATTATAATTGAACAATTTTTAAATGTAATAATCTCATTGGAAGATTTTCAGATTATTTTATTAATAAATAATTAAATAATTATAAGACTATTAATATATTTCATATCAAATTTTAGTTCTCTCATATATAAATTTTATATAGACTAGGAGAAAAAAAAAATTCAATGGGCATCAAAATATATAGAATCATGATGGAAACTAATAAAACAAAAAATTTCAGTGAGCCAATGCCCCTATAGGTGAGCTGTAGCAAAAAATGTAAAAAAATTAAAATATGAAAGTGGTCATATTTGAATTTCTGAATATTAATAAGTTAACTTATTATTTAAAGTGATGATATATTATTTAATGTTTTAATTTTAGTTGAAAATATGAAAAATTTAATTATAAATTTTTAGTTTTCAATTAATTTATTTACTTAATTTTTATAATTATCAACTAAGCAATATTTATTTGTTGTTTAAAAAGAATTGCATAAATCCATTTCAAGTTTACATTGTGAATAGATGAAATTCTGTCATCCTAAAAATGTCGCTATTATTATTATTATTATTATTATTATTATTATTATTATTTAATCTCTTTGTTCATATTTTCAAGAAGCAAACTGCAATCCTGTCTCATAAAAAAAAAATAATAACACAACAAAAAAGCTCTACAACAACGATAACCACGTTTAGAGTAATTAGTCCTCCCTTTCACACTGTATGATACACATTCGCTCAATTAACAAATGATATATTAATTAAAATTACGATAAATTTTTTATATAAGCATGTGTTTATGATTTTTTAATAATTGGATATATAAACACATTGGTGTAGTAAGAATTTTCATTCATATCCAAATTTTATTTCAAATAGATATAGATATTTAAAAATTATTAATGAGGTTCAACAAAATAAACACTCTACAATAAAAAGATACATATCCTTAAAAGTAGTCAAAATAGCAATAAAACTCCTCTAAAGGGAAACATAGCACTACATATAGATCAGAGGAAGTAATTATGAACTTTAGCTTTTCACTTAAGTCATTTATTTTTTATATTTATCATCTAACCAAAATTTATTTATTTATTGCTTAAAAGGAATTGCATAATTTTAAATTTTGGCAATTTCAGATATTGTAGACTTACAAATCATTTCAAGTTTCCATAGTGAACAGATGGAATCACATCATCCTTATGATGTCACTGCGTATTTTTTTTTCTCCTTATTCATATTTCCAGAGAAATGAATTGATTACTATGCAAACCTAAATGATGCTTGAAAATGATAAATAAGATGTATATATGCACACACTAATTTTTATATCAATTAAATTTTATTTAATTATTTATTATGATAAGATTTAATTTTTATATCAATTAAATTTTATTTAATTATTTATTATGATAAGATTTGCTTTATCTACACATATAGATATCATATAATCTTTATTTTGAATATGTGATCCAATAGCTCATTTTAATGTGGAAAATAATTTTTTGAACAAAAAAAAACTTATATTTATTCATTGAGCAATAAATTTGACGTCAACTTGAGGCAAAGTTAGGAGTTTCTTATAATTAAAAAAAAAAACTTATATATGTTTAAAATTTCAAATTATCAAAAGGGAAATCTTATTTACACCAAATTGTATATATCTGTTTAATTAATAATTTATATATTATTAAAATGATGATGAATTTTACTGGTGATTTCATTATAAAGCATAATATTTGGAATTTTGATTAATTACACTCTATTAAAAGTAAGAAATTTCCCAATTGGAACACGTTAACATCATGAATTTATTAATTTTTGGCAAGGCTTCTTAGTTCTCTCTCACCTATGGCATTATATATACTCGTGTATGTTACCACTGGACGCATATCTATCGATCATCCAAATATTTCTCTCTTTGCTTTGCTTTGTTTCTCTGAAAGCGAAAATGGCGTTTGTCACCGCCACAGCTGGTGTTCAAGTTCTGATCAAGAGTCAACCAGACACGTTCTGGACTAAAATTCAAGATTCCGCAAATTCGTTTCCTCAAGCCGCACCTAGCCTATATACATCAATTCTTATCAGCGGCACGGGGGTGCGCAAAGTCGAGTATGGCCCAGGTACGTACTTGCTCCAAGATAATTCTTTAGCACTTCTTTGGTCTTTTTATATATATACTTGAAAAAAATGTTAATGGGTAATTAATAAAGAATTAATGTTACTGAATTTGTTTTGTATGTAGATTCTCAGAATATCAAAACCTCGTCTGAGCTTATCACTGAAAACAGCTTGGGAAAATTAGCTTACACTGTAACTGCTGGTGATATCCTCCAAAAATATGATGTCAACAACTTCCAAGCTGTAATAATTCACCCAAATAGTGAGAAATGGGTGGGATGGACCTGGACTTATAACTATCTCCCCGAGAATAAAGCAAGAGCTCTTCAGCTTGATGCAGAGATTGCAGTGATTGCAGTGAAGACCTTGACAGAACTTGATAACTATATTCAAAACAAGTCAACCTAAATTGCATGGATGACCTTAAAGCGCGCGCGCGCGCATATATATATATATATATATATATATATATATATATATATATATATATATATATATATATATAGTATGTAAATAAAACAGAGCCTTGCTCTGCACTCATCCATGCATGTCTGCTAGATTATTGTGTCTGTGTGTGTACCTAACAATGTGCTACGTGTGGTGTAGTAATAAATAAAGCAGAGTCCTATGTATGCTTAATGCTCTGCACTTTATCCTATAATTGTCTGCGTTATGCTATCTACTTTCTCCATTAAAATAAAATCCAGCTTTAGCTGGTTCATGTGGTATTTGCTTCGACCTTATGTTTCCCATTTCACGAACCCAAAGCAAAGGACTTAAAGCTTGTTTGCCAACTTGCTTTGCATAATTAATTCAATAAGGGCCAATTGGTATACATTTTTTTTTAATTCATAATAACTTAATTTATACTTAATTGAATGATGCACAAAACATCAACATAGTTTAATCAATAATATAAGGGACATTAAAAAAAAAAAAAGCTATCATCAATTCGTCAAAGCATAAATGCATGGTAATAATAAAAATTGTTAATAAGAAAATAATTAATTTGAAAGAATGATTTTGAATAATAAATAAGCTACACATTAGGTTAGCTTTCTAGTAATTTTTTTTCTATCAAAGATAAAGTTCATTGCCATAAAAAGGCCTGGGTCAATTCAAATAAAAGATTCAGACGGGATTCAAGACACATAAGGAAACTCAACCTAATTATCAGCTAGTTAAACCCACAAAAGTAAAATACATACAAGATCAAGCTAGCATAACGAAAGCCTGTGGAAAATGGCCCTAATAGGTTGCAAACCCACGCCTAAACTAAATAAGGCCAGAAGCCCAGAAAGAACCCTGAGTACATTGGACTTAACCCAAAATAAGCAAGGATCCGAAGAAACAAATAAAGACTCCGTCATTAACCGTCAAGCTTAACCGAGCTACTTCAGGGAATCTAAGAAAGCCAATGAAGCATCTGATTCTTGTTAGTAGCCAACGCCCACCATAGTTGAACCTCAAAAGCACCCTGGGAGGGAAGCAAGCTTCTTAGAGTCTTTAGATAAACGATGAGAGTACCATGAAACCAGTACCTTGGTAAGAAGTAGAAATTATAGAAAAGGGAAACCAGTTGGGCATAAGGCAAAGCTCTTTAGCTCTGTTGGCTGTTAAGGGACTAGTTACCAAGAAGATGGCACTAATAACATTTCCATGAGGTACCCCATAGCTAAAAGTGAACCCATCTATCCCCAAGCTTCAAGGCAGCTGAGAGGCCAAAGCCGTTGTCGAGAGCATCCCCCGCATACATCTAGAAGACAAAGACAAACGGATAGAGACTGTCATGACCCAAATTATGGGTTAGACTGATACTAGGACTTGAGTCAGTATAAGGCCCCCAAAGCTCGTAGTAAACCTAACTATTTCTAACCCAGCTGTAAAGCCCAGCACTGTAGTCCAATTTCAAGAAAATAAACGGACACAGTCTAGTCATAAATTGGGCTACCCAATGGAGAGCAATATTTCACCCGACCTGTAATCACGACACAAATCAATTTGGGGAGCTCAGCTCACCCTTACAATCTACAAACAAATATATATAATCCAATGGGAGCTCAGCTCTCTCATCCAAATACAATCACATAATAACTTTAACAACATTCAATAGAATAAATTATTACAATCTCAGAAAAGTTTAACATACTACTGGTACATGTGGAGTTTTTAGAATAAAAACAAGGAAATAAGAACATAATAAATTTGTTTCTAGTAAATCTGTAACGAAGAAAACAAGTTTATCTCAAAGAATCCTGCTATCACCTGGGAAAAATAGTTAAATAACTCATAAAATAAGATATTGATTTTAAATATAATTTCTATAATTATCTAAGGTTTATGCATCCCTAAGTATGAAATGTAACATATACAAACATATTCAACTAAATTCAAATAATACTCACACAAAAGATAATTTGGAGCATTCATACACCCGTGTGTTACATCACTATATATAAATATGGGAGCTGATCCCCTATGTAGCTCTTTTAATCCAATACCTACCACCGAGATCAACTCGAGTTAGACTTTCTCTTAACAATCTAAATGCAGGGTTTAGCGAGATTAACTCAAAGCTGTACTCACTTCAACTTATCCACAAAAAGGATTGGGTCCCCGCTAGTCAAGCTCCAGCCGTTCTACCCATCCTATCCATATCTAATATCACACCACACGCACGCCGACACACACACACAGCTCCAAATTATCTTAAGGTAACACCCACAATAATTTTATCAAATAAAAATGCAATAAAAATTATGCCTAATATTTAGCTATATACATATATGTATAAGTGAATGCATGGCCATGCCTTGAATATGCAATAATATTGAAATTATAAATAAAATCAATATCTACTCACTAATCAACCAGGGACTACAGTGGCGATTGGATGGAGGAAGATGACTGACCCTGATCACCTAAACAATTATATTATGAATTTATTAATACTACCTAAACAATTATATTATGAATTTATTAACACTAACTCAAATAAAGAATTTAAAGAGACAAAGACACCCTAATTTATGCCAAAAATCCAGCAAAGTTTCTCCTGCACCTAGGATCTACCTAACTTGCAAAGTTATTCAAACAACACTTCTAAGACCACAAGCCTAAGTCCACATATTATTAACATCACGTGGCTCCTCTTGGGCCCATCAAACTAGACTAAACTCAAGCATTCAGATAATTCAGCTGTAATCCTTAAAACTTACATTCCTCAAAAATCATCTAAACTAGTTTTAAAAATTCTAAAATTATGCCCCGCAGTTCTTAACGATACTATTAAGCTACTGCAAAAGGAATTATAATTTTCTAGCTACCCATGAATATTTTATGAATTTTTATCTTAAAATCAGCATTGGGTAAATAAAGCAATTTGGAGTTCAGGTTTACCTATGCCAATTCTGATACTTAGAATGCATCTGCGGCATCTGAAAATGGTGGCGAGGATTATAATCTTGACCTGCTTCCAGGGTGGGTATGTCTGCTCGCTTATCCGGCCCGAAAATGCAAATCCGAGCACCAGTGGAATTTCTGTGAAACGATAGTACCTGCACGAAGCCTATAATACCGGTAGTTAAAATATAATTTTTGTTTAATTAAATAAACTCAATAAAGGCCCGAAAAAATACTGCAAAGCTTGTGGGACCCATCAAAATTTCAATGCCAAAAAAATTTGAAATTTATATTGTTGCAAAGCTATCGTCGAGTAGAGCATGCTAGTGGTATTGGAATTCCCATAGTGTTCCTGGTTTGAGAGAAATCTAGTCCAAAAGTCAAAATCGGCTAAAACTTCTCGGACTTAATTCAAACAAACCACTCGATGAATGTTTGCGTTCTTAGTGTCTTTGGAAAGCTCTTAGAGAGTAGAGTGATTGGACCCTATCCAATTGATGGCTGAATCTACCGAAATTAGGCCAGGAAGTTGAAATGGCGTGCGCATGGGGAAGGAGTTTTTGGTGCATTTTTTCGGCGATTGGGGTGGCGACCGGCGGTGGTGAGGGGTCTTGGTGGGGCGCGGCATGTGAGGGAGGGCTGGGGGTGATCGGCTGACGGTGGGGAGGGGAGAGGAAAGAGAAAAAAGAGAAAGAAGGAAGGAGGGACGTGCGCGTGGGGAAGATGAAGTGTAACACTCTCATATTAAGTAGTCCGTACATTTTACTGTTCCGGTGACTAAGGTCGGTCCGAACAGCTAGAATGTCTAGAACTATACTTAGATCACATAGAGAAACCATAAATAAAATTGATAAAGACCGAATGAAGTAGGAAGAAAATAATTGAAATAAAGCCTAAATCGATTAAATGAGTCGAGGTCCCGACAGTGGGTGACCGACCCGGAAAGCTACTGCAAGCTCAGTTGCGATCCTAAATTCATGTAGGACCCCATGACATCCTAGGCCAAGGAATAATTGCAAAACTATTGGAAACTAGAAAACCATAGAAAAGAAAAGAGAACAAGTTCAAATAAGTGAATAAGAGCTTAAGGACTCATCGGGTATTATTTAAAAGACGGATGGTAACCGATGAGGGGCATTTTGGTCAATTCACTCCTATATGTGACTTTTGACCTAAGTATCCATTAAATTGTGTGAGATTAAAATATTGGAAAAGGAATTAAAAATAGAGATGTGTATGTCGACACCATATTTTGGTCGATCCCCAAAATCAATAAAACTTCGAAACTGACCCCCAGTATTAAGTCTCCCTGTGACAGCTAATCACATTTCCGATCCCACTTTGATAGACAGTCACATTTCCGATCTCTCCTCACAAAGAATTGAATCAATGCTAAGTCCTCACATCAGTCAAAGCCTTACCGATCTCTCAAACCCATTGTCGAATCTCCGGACCAGTCAAGTATATTCCTGATCTCTGTTGACAAACGAAATGAACTGACACTAGATCTTTTCTTACCAGTTTTATTGCCGATCTCCCTTTCAAAAGTTTAAGAGTTAAGGTTTTGGTCCGGTTTAATGAGGATTCCGGTCTTAAGTGTTTAAGCTGATTTTGACCAAGTCCAGTTTACCGATCTCATGCTCATTGTGTTTTCCGATCTCTCACACTTAGGTTAATAATCATTTTCAGTTATTTCAACATACTCAGACAATCAAGCGTTTAGAAATTTTTCGATCATAACCATTCATCGAACAAAAAGGGCATTGCACTTCATTTCATTTCAAAAATTTGTACAAGTCATTCGGCTGGGGGTGATCTACATTTTGCTCATTTTCTCTCTCATCCTCGGCCTCCTCTTCGCTTTCCTCCTCGCCTCCGGGAGCCAGGTCGGCCATCCAAGAAAAGTCCTCCTCTGGGTAACGCTTCTGGAGCTCGGCCAAGAGATCCTTGTGAGCGTTCACATAAGCACCGGCTATTCCTATCACCATCTCTTCATCTTTTGCCTTAAGCTCCTCAGCAAGGTGAGCGACCTGAGCAGCTTCGTTGGCCCGGAGCGCCTGGACTTCTTTAAGGGCATGATCCCTTTCAGCTAGAACATGAGTCTGTTCGGCCAGCTTATCCTCATAGTACTTCATGCGCCCCTCAATTTGGGATATGTAATCCTGAGCAGATGAGAGTTGGGATCAGAGGGATGCCACTTCTTGACTCTTTTTCTCGACCTCCTTACCCAGGCGGTGAGCCTTTTCTGACTACGTCTTTGGTTCACGGGCACTCTACATTCAAACTCATGGATCGGGTCGAGGATGTCGTCGAGATTGTCCGAGACGATGCATCCTGATCCTCCCGGCGGATGGAAGACCCCAAGACTTTGGCAAAATCGGGGTTCTCTGAGCGATCGGTTGTTCTCCAGGGAAGCAATCAGCACTTGAGCGCCACGAGAAGGGGGCCTCGCAGGAGGTCGAGAACGACCCCCTTCTGTGCTTGGAGCAACTGGAGGAGGTGGACGCGGCTCTTCTCGTTGAGGAGGAGATCGGACAGCTTCTGCGATCGGCGGTCCCGAAGGTCGGGGCGGGCCTCCTTGCGTCTCCCCAGGTTCATGGCCGGGTGTTTGAAGCAATACTGAACGCTTCATCTCTTTCACCTTCCGGGAAATCTCTCTTTCTTTCTTCCGCTTCCTGGAACCCTCACCACCAGCCATACCTGCACAAAGAAGAGGTCAGTGAGATCGCTAAGGTCCTGAGATCTGAGATGTAGAAAATACTAATGCCGAGGTCAGAGAGCGGAAGTTCGCGATCTTGGCCGGTGATCAGCTGTATGGTCCAATGGTGCAGCTTGGCAGTCACCGCATCTAAACAGGAGAACTTCTGAGTGGCCACCTGATTCTTCAGTTCCATCACTATTAGGCTTTCCTCCTTGTTCAGGGTAATACGCTTCGGAATCAAGGGCCCCTGGTGCCACCAGCTACGGGGGAAGTCCTCAAAGCAGGTCGGATTTTTGCTCCTCAGAATGAAGAAGCGGTTCTTCCAATTCTTAAGGGAGGAAGGCAGATCGGTAAAGAGCCCACAATGAGGCTTCGCCTGAAAAAATCAGTGCTCATCGTCCTTTCGGCGAGTTAGCCTGTGCAGTTCGGCGAACACCTTAGCCGTAGGACTGATTCCCTTAGCTCGGCACAGGCCTCGGAAGGCTACTAGGATCTGCCACGAGTTAGGGTGAACTTGAGCAATGCATACTCGGTGAAATTTTAGGACCTCCTTGAAGAAGTTATCCAGAGGGAACCGAAGACCGGCCTTTAACTGTTCCTCGTATACCATAACCATGTCATTCTCTTTAAAGAAGTGATCGGCTCGATGATCGCCGTGACACCGATAAGTTTATACGAATCAGGACGAATATTATACTCCTGGCTGAACGATTGCAGATCGGATTCTTGCAAGATCGATGGCAGCTCGTCCATAGGAAGATTCTCCCTCCCTGAAGAAGGTGCATGCCTTGATGGTGCGATCCGCCCCCGAGCTGGAACAGAGACCCTAGGAGGTTCTGGTTGTGCACTCGGCCCGACCACCTCTTCTTCATCAGACAACCACGGCCCGAATGGAAGGAGGGCTCGTCGCTCTCGACCTTCTACGCTCATTTTCAAAGGAAATAAAGAATTTAAACTAAAAAGAAGATCAAAGCCCTTACCGGAGTCTGATCAGCGTCGGAAGAACTTGAGAAAACGAGAGAACTTTGAAGTTATGAGCAAGAGACTGAAAATGACATACAGGAGCAAATGGCTAACCCTTTACCCCTATTTATACTCGTTCGAGCATTTAATGCTCACGATGTCCCAGGCAATGCATCGGTTAACGGGATTCACCAGCTGTTCTGACACGTCTCTCGAACACTCCAAATTCCATAAAGAGAATGGCTAATTAGAGATCGGAATATTAAGATAAATGTTTCGAATTGCGGATCAGTTAAGGGTTGTTCAGTTAGGAACCGGATCGGATAAACACATCAGAGATCGGAAAATAATCAATGCAATAATAATAAGATGATAATTGACTTTTATTTCCAAAAGATCGGATTACATCATTTGGGCGATCTCTAGGGATCGGAATAATAGAGATCGGAAGATGGGAGATCAACATGAGAGATCGGAATAGGAGCATGGGAGGGATCGGAAGGCAAAAAGAATAAGACAAATCCCAAATAACCGTCGTCAGAATCAGAGCCGAGGTAGTTAAAGCGTGGCAGACGAGATCTCCACCGCCCGCCTAAGAATCGCCCGTCTTGACAGTGCGGTATGTCATGACAGTCCTGTACATCCTAATCTCCACCGTTGATCTCACTTGTAAGGACAAACCCGAAACCCTTGGATCAAGAGAGAAGACGACAAGACCAGCGTCTTTCGCTCTTAGCCCTCAGATCGTTCCGAACAAGAGGATTTGAGACCGTCAGATTGAAAGAAGAAAAGGACGAATATTCTGAAGAATAATCTCAGCCGTTCATTTTGGTTCTCTTTAATTCTCAAGCATCCGATCATGTCTTTCAAAATCCAGACCCTCCATCTCCCTCAAAATAAATCCTGACCCTTCATGGGGAGCACCCGATTCCTATAAATACCTGCCTGAAAACTGTTCAAAGGGACGAAAAAAAAACATATAGACAAGAGGCAGTAATTATAGCAGAATAACTCTGAAACTTAATTCAGTTTGTTACTCTGCTATTTTTTTTGGAGTTTTCATAGAAAAACTTTTAAAACTAGTTTTCAGAAGTGTTTTCTTGCAAAAGGGATTCTTGAATACTGAAATTTTTCATTTTCAGTTCGTTCATTATCCTTTGGCACTCCCACTTTCTGTCTTTGTTATCCTTTATTTCCATTGTCTAAACTCCACTCAAGCTTGGTTATTTTGACCTGTTTACATTTTAACAAAGAATACTTCATTTCGAGGCAAATCATAGTCCTCCGGCTGCCAACCTGCAATCTTGCTACTTTTGCGATTCTGTAGTTAGTTCAATAGACTCGACTCCCTACAGGTCAGTGTTAATATCGCCATTTTATTAAGTCTACTTCTCGTTTTACGTATTTCCTTTTGTCCTCTTTCTTATGCCTGTTGTTTTCTTTGAGTTCATGTCACGCTAAAAAAATACAAAGGAAAGATATGCTCTAGTTTACTCCCGTGCTGGCTTACCCACACTTTTGTTAATCTTTATTATTTCTGAACGCAAGTCATCTAGTCCCGAGTTACGTAGAAGTAGCTAGGCAAAATGTAGGTAACTGTGTTTAAAGTGTCTCTTTTAAAAAAAAGAGGGTCAAAATAACACGTCAGGGAAATAGCAAAATTGAATCACTAGGCTGACATGGAAGGCGATCCGGCATAATGCCATAAAGCGGAATAAAAATCAAAACTCAGATAAGTAAAAGGGTACAGATAGGATACTGGTAAAGTGACCTTAGGGGAGGTTAGCAAAATTCAGTCCGGCGTCCCTTATTTAGTCTTAAAGTACTAACGAGTTAAAAGAAGTCTTATTTCGACCTCTGGCACCTTTAAATACTAGAACTCTTAAAGCTAGGACTCCTATGATATATGGCTGTGTCCAAATTTCGAAGAGGTCGGAAGAGAGTCTTTATCCGTTCCTCAAACAAAATTTTTAACAAATAGTTTAAAAGAGATCGGAGGAGAGTTCTTATCCGGTTCTCAATCTAAAATTTAAAATAAATACTTAACAGAGATCGGAGGAGAGTTCTTATCCGGTCTCAACTCAAAATTTTAATAAATATTAAATAGAGATCGGAGGAGAGTTCTTATCCGGTCTCAACTCAAAATTTTAATAAATATTAAACAGAGATCGGAGGAGAGTTCTTACCCGGTCTCAACTCAAAATTTTAATAAATATTAAACAGAGATCGGAGGAGAATTCTTATCCGGTCTCAACTCAAAATTTTAATAAATATTAAATAGAGATCGGAGGAGAGTTCTTATCCGGTCTCAACTCAAAATTTTAATAAATATTAAATAGAGATCGGAGGAGAGTTCTTATCCGGTCTCAACTCAGAATTTTAATAAATATTAAAGAGTTCGGAGAAGAGTTCTTATCCGATTCTTAAATTAAATTTTAATAAAATATTTCTTTCAAATAAAATTAACATACAACAGTAACTCACTAAGGTTGTCTCATTTACTTATGTATCTGGGTGATCCAAATTTAGTGAAAAATCAAATGTTCCTTTAGTCAAAAGGATTAACATGTCCATTCAAGCCCTCCTAACTAATGCAAAATTAAATCTACTTACCCTTATTAAGGGACGAGGTGGGGTGCCTAACACCTTCCCCACCCGTTTACGGACCCCGAACCTAGAATCTCTGCCTAGAAGTGGTTTCATCTCAATTTATCTTCGTAAATGGTTTTCTTTAGTTTCCCTCAAAACTAAGGTGGCGACTCCTCACTCTTTCCCACTTCGGTGAGGGTTCGTTCAGGCGACCGCAAAATCCCTTGCGACAGCTTGGCGACTCCGCTGGGGATGTCATATCCGAATTTAACCTCGGTTTAGAGGTCTAAAAAGTAGATTTAATTTTCCAATCAAATTATAGTTAGGTGGGCTCACCCGGCGATAGTTTACGTGTTAATTTTTGTTTATTCCTACTAACTGTTCCGCTTGTTTTGCTTGTTTTGCTTGTTTTATCCTCCTACAGTGCTCTTCGTTTCGAAAAAAAAAGGAAAAAGGAAAAATGGAAAGAATAAAATCCCCCTGAATTGGGAAGAGGTAAAGGTGTCCCTTCACACACTGAACACTCACACGATGTCCTCACACACTTCGGTCCTATACCCGGGCTTTCTTACCCTTTTAGGAAAGTAGGAGGGGGTCATGTAGCGGTACCCGTGGGTTTTACCCCGTTAGTATCCGTGAAGGCTTCTGCTCAGATTGAAACTCGTTCTATCCACTGTGATACTCGTGGAATTTTCCCGATAATATCATGGTTATAGAACGGGGCTCTACTATTCTGATGAGGGCAATTTGGGAACCTGTGGATTTTATAAAGTTAGAGTTTGAGCTAAACTATCACAATAGCTGAAAGCCGTAGTAAGCTACCTTATAAGATAGAACTATCCAATTAGGTAGCACTCATCCGGTATCAGGAGTCTCCTTATGCTAGGACAAAAGGGGCATACTTGCTCTTATCCTGTTCTGCTTTAATTTCCTTTTGTTCGTTTTTGTGAGGGTAATCTTGAATTCTACTGAAACACCTACACATTTTCCTACTTTGATAAATGTGTATTTGTCACCATACAAAAATATGATTCAAAATTACCAAAATTTATATTGCTAACGAGTTTTTCCGCAGGCATCATCAAACCAAGAGTCTGTGAAAAGGATAAGGCATCATTTTTATCATGGCATCCTTGAGTCAGTCGGCAGAAGAAGTTCAGAATGCTAAACTTTGGTCCAAATCAACTCGTACTCCAGTACCCTCGCAAAATAATGTTTTTTCAAGGCACATGCTAGCTTACTACCCTCATGGGATCTGAATAAAATTGAGGTCGAATGAAATGACCTCGAGTGCATCTAATGGATGGAGGTCGCTTCCCTATCTGTTCAAGGCAAAATTTGAATGTAAATACGGTAAAATTGCAACCCTGATGCGAGTCAAGGTCCAAATCCGGCATTAAAGGCCATCTTTGTCGATTTGGAATCCTAAGTACGGGGTATTCTCTTTCAATGACATTGATACAGTTCCCACTATGGAAGAATATCAGGCATTACTAGAGATTCCTTACTCAACACAGAATCGGATCTACCTACACCTTGAGCATAGGTAGACCTGGAAACGATTAACACATTTGTTGGGTATTCCTTCGGAGGAGGCAAAGTCAAAAGAAACGGTCAAAGGGAACACGCATGGATGGTATTGGACCTACCTCGAGAAGCGGTTAGATCAATACCTCCAAGAGAAGCAGTGGGATCAAGCTTCAGTAGCACTCGCATTGGGAATCTATGGCCTGATTTTGTTCCCGGGACCATTAGGAATCATAAACTGCAACACGGTGGAAGTATTCTGGGCGGTAGAAAGGCAGGAGATCAATCCGATACCGGCAATTCTTGCAGAGACCTTATTAACCCTTACCTACTGCAGACAACAGGGTAAAGGGTCCATCAAGTGTTGTTCTCAATTGTTATATCTCTGGATTATCAGTCACATATGCCCTATGGAGACAAAAGGATTGACTTGGTACCTTGACCAGCCTCCCATCGAGAAGATGACCCGGTTAATAATCAGTCCGAAGAATGAACAGCAGTGGCGGGAACATATTTTGAGTTTCAATAGCCATGATTATTGTTGGAGGAAGCTGTGGGCGTCAGGCCAATCCGTTTTGATCAACACGGGAGGTAATCAGTCGGTGTCCCTGATCGGAGTAACCGGATACAAAAGTTACACTCCGGCATTGGTAATGAGGCAGTTTGGCTGAACACAGACCAGAATCGACATTGAAGAATACCACCAAGGTCATTTCTACCATGAGCTCAAGGAAGAGGGAGGGTTGAAAATGGCTCGCAGATCCTGGGAAAACATCTCTCTGATAGAAAGGTCGCCTAAAGGTCCAAGTGCCACACGCGATTATCTTGAATGGAGGGCTAACAGAGACCGAGAACACTCAACTGTAGAATTCGAAGACAGCGACCCTCGCCGAAACGTCCTATTAGAAGAAGCTGATAACCTTCTGGATGACTCATTACAAAAGGCAAATATCGAGAACTCACAACTGCAAGAACAAACAAAACAGTTGGAAGACCAACGGCAGCGCCTTAAAAGAAAGGTGAGAAGACTCAGGGATGAGGCAAGGGCCGAAAAAATAAGGTTCGAAGAGCAGGAAGTACGGTGGGAAGAGGAAAGAGACTCTCTTCAAGCTGAGGTCAAAGAAATGAAAGTGCAGAATAGTAAGCTTCAGGAAAAGATGAAATACCAAGAGATACTCGTTGAAGAGTATAAACAGGAAAACAAAAAGAAGAAGCTCGAATTAAAAGAATAGACACTACTCATCAACGATATCTTGAAAGAATGTGCTAAGGAAAGGAAGGAGAAAGAAAGACAAGCTGCTCTCTATCAAGAGCTGAAAGAGAATGTTGACCAGCTGGAGAGAACGATAGCACAGGGAAAGCAAGAACTTCTACCTGAATCCGAGTATGCTCTAAAAGCATTCAACCCTGCCAAACAAGAAGAAAGGTTATATGAGTATCTCAGAAAATGTCATCTCATTATAAAAAACCTCCCAGAGCCTAGGCCGATGTAAAGAATACGATGTACAAATTATTCAGTTAATAAAATGATTTTTGGACCATTGTTTAGCAAATTTGTGAATGAATAATATGACTCCCGTAGGAACTCCCTCGCTAGGGTTATATGAAAAATTGAATGCGCTATATGGACAGGTATCATAAACACGCATTCAATCTAGTCATTCACAGTCAGACTATCGAACGATGCCATGATAAAGTTGATGCAATTATCCTTTCGCAGATTTCATTCTGGCTCCCAAATGCCACTGTATCCTTCGTCCAGACCAGGACTTTTAGTTTCTTTACAAAATTCAAAATTCATTAAAAATCCTTTTTTCGACTTCTTACAGGAAATCAACAATGCTTCAAACAAGGCAAGTCTGACCAAACACACGGTTCAACCCAAGCGAGTGTACTTAACAAGATCTCGAACAAAGAAGATAATGGAAGATCAGGAACAAGTACATAACCTACAAGGACAGGTTTCCGAATTGAAAGATCAGGTCTCAGAACTTATGAGACTAATGAGGGAAATGTCCCAGAATAAACCCACAGCAGAGCCTAGCCTACCGCTACCTCCTCCACCACCTCCAACAAATGATCCACACCAAGCTTCAACTTCTTTTACCTTCCATTCACCAATTCCGGACCCGACAATCACTGTCAATCCGGCTGCCATGAATAATGACTTACCTTACTCTCATTACCCAACCGTTTCAAACATCGACCCATACCCTTCCATTCTAATCCCTCCAGTTCACTCCACCCCTCATCTCCCAGCTGGCGGAGCATTTCATACAATGGGAGGAGAAAATAAGACGAGAGAAAATGAGAAACTATCTGCTCTAGAAGAGAGATTGAGAGCGATAGAGGGGCTGAATATGTATGGCTCAGTTGATGTGGCATCACTTAGATTGGTTCCCGATGTGGTGGTGCCACCCAAGTTCAAGGTCCCTGATTTCGACAAGTACACAGGGAATTCAGATCCTCGCATTCACTTGGCCACCTATATCGCCAAGATGTCTACTCTGACAGAGGATGACAGACTGCTGGTCCACTTCTTTCATGAGAGCCTCTCCGAGGCAGCTTTGAGGTGGTGTATTCAGTTGGACAGGAGCAAACTGCGCTCCTGGAAGGATTTAGCTGATGCCTTCTTAAAGCAGTACAAATTTAACTGCGATGTAGCCCCCACAAGGAGGGATCTTCAAAACCTGGTGCAAAAGGACAGGGAAAGCTTCAAGGAGTATGCCCAGAGATGGAGAGAAAAGGCGGCAGAAGTACACCCTCCGGTGACTGACAATGAGCTGTGCTCTCTGTTCATTGAGACGTTGAAAGCCCCCTATTTCAATTTGATGATTGGGAACACTTCCAACAGCTTCTCTGACATCATACAGGCCGGTGAAAGAATAGAGGCCAATATAAGAATGGGACGGTTGCAGGAGTTGGCTGAGAACCCTGCGAAAAAGACTGCCAGCTTTGGCAAGAAGAAGGAGGGTGATGTGCATTCTGTCACCCGTCAAAACAATTATTCCCCATTCCCTCAAAACAATTATCGGCCATATCCTCCCCCTCATGGCCAAACAGTCGCAAACATTCCACCTCCTTTCCCTAATTATCCACACCCGCGCCCACAATATCCCCCACCTACAAAGTACCAACCAAGACCACCTCCTCCTCCTGCTCAACCAAGACCACCACAAAACAACCCAAGACCCCCAAGAAACCCTGATCCACCTCTTCCCCTCCCTCTCAGTGAAATATACCGATACATTGTCGGTATAAACCAAATTGTACTAGTTCCCCTAGACCCGATCCAGCCGCCATACCCCAGGTGGTATGATGCCACTGCCCGTTGTGAGTATCATGGGGGGGCACAAGGGCACTCAACTGACAACTGCGGAGCACTCAGAGGAAGAGTGCACGCTTTAATCCGAAATGGATGGCTAAAAATTGCGGGAAATGGTTCCCTCCCTTATGTTACCTCAAACCCACTGCCTAACCATAATGCGGGCAGTGGCGTAAATATGATAGAGTCTGATGGAGAAGGATCAACACCGGAAGTAGACAAGTTGGTTCCTTACTTTAAAGAAATTTTTGCTGTGGCAATGAGGGAAGGCTACCTTTGCCCTCAGGTAACGGGATTAGAAGAAGGTGCAGGTGTCCTTATCATGGAGGCGGTGATCATGAGTCATGAGTGTGAGGGATTCAGGCAAGAGGTTCAGAACTTGTTGTCTCTCAAGGTTCTGAGATGCCAGACAAGGTCAAAGATAGAAGAGGGAGTGAACACAACTAGATACAGCCAGAAGGCTTCTACCTCTAAACCTAGAATCACCTTCTCACCCCCAGTAGCTTCGCCGCCAGTAACGGTTATCCGAGCCCCATCTCAGCTCCCTATTACCAACACCCATGCCATACCTTGGAATTACAATTTCCAAGTCTTCACCCAAGGAGCGTCAAGCAGTACACCGGCTCCTAGCCTTGCTTCACCCCCGGCACCTCCTAAGCTATGTTTCACTCCTCATGAACACTTTCAGATGACTTATGCCGGACCTACCAGCAATATTACTCCCCGAACTAATCCTCAACCCGCCACTACCACAAAACCCTCCTCCCTTGAGCAAGAAGTCGAGTACATAACTCGAAGTGGGAGGTGTTACGGGAACGAAGAAAAAGAAAAGAGAAAAGGGAAAGTAAAGATGGGAGAGTCATTGAAGAATGCTGAAGAGGAGGTTGAGAAGACACAGGAAATAGAGCCTGCTAAGCATAAAGAAGAGGAGGAACTGCTGCTCCAAATAATGAAACAGAGCGAGTATAATGTGGTGGAGCAGTTGAGGAAGACGCCTGCACGGATTTCACTGCTGTCACTGATCTTGAGCTCAGAGGTACACCGGCAAGCCTTGCAGAGAATCCTGGATCAGGCCTTTGTAAACCCTGACATTACTCCGGGGCAGTTTGAGAAGATAGTGGGACAAATCCAGGCATCCAGTTTTGTTACTTTCTCGGAAGATGAGATAGACCCTGCGGGTTTAAGGCACAATAAAGCTCTGCACGTGACAGTGAAATGTAAAGGTTGTATAGTAGCCAAGGTACTTATTGATAACGGGTCAGCTCTTAATGTACTGCCTAATACCACCTTGGCCAGGCTGCCGGTTGACCAATCTGATATACGTCAGAGTGCTATGGTGGTGAGAGCCTTCGACGGTACAAGGAGAGAAGTGCTGGGAGACATTGACTTGCCAATCCAAGTCGGTGCATGTACTTTCAACGTCACGTTTCAGGTGATGAACATTGAGCCGGCCTACACTATGTTGTTGGGGAGGCCTTGGTTCCATTCTGCGAACGCCGTTCCTTCAACTTTGCACCAAAAGATCAAATATATTATGGACGGCAAAATCATAACAGTGAAAGGAGAGGAGGCCTTACTAGTCACCAAGCCACAATCACTCCCTTATGTGGAAGCGGCTGAGGAGTCGTTGGAAAGCTCCTTCCAGGCCCTTGAGTTACAAGAAACTGGAAATGGAGGGGCTATGGCTATGGTAGCCAAGATAATGACAAGAAGTGGGTACGAAGAAGGCAAAGGCCTAGGCGCCACATTACAAGGAATCGTTGAACCTATACCAGCTATCCAGAAGGTAGGTCGCAGTGGTTTGGGTTATGAGGAAGATGCCCTTATGGATGGGCGATTCTGGATGAGGAAAACACTTCGGGATCAGATATTCGATCAGAAAATGGGAAACATGAAAGTAGTCCCGAGAATCACAGAAGTCTTCACTAAACCGGTCATTAAAAATCTGGCAGAGGTGGAAGAATCACCTGATGAACCATCCATCGATGTCATCTACCTGGATCCCTTGTATGAAGCTCTAGTCTCACCGATAGCTGAGGGGCAAGAACTAGACAACTGGTCGGCAGAGGACGTCCCTGTACTCAATTTCGAGTAAAGTACCTTTGGTTATCTACACTTGATCATTTTGTCCATGGTGACAAGTGTAATACTGTAAATGGACCTTTTTCTTATGGCATAAATGTTAATGAATTAATAGCGCATTTTAAATCCAATTCTTTCCTTTTGAATTTCATCCTTATAATATGTTCCATTTTTATTCATTCAGGACCATTCATCAATTAACACCTAATAATCCAATAGACTCAGAAATTCCTCTGGTTAATTTTGAAATCCCCATAACTGTCATTACTTCAAGTGATTCTGAGGAAGACCTTACAGAAGAAAGCAATGAAAAGGATGAACCCTCCCTAGTGCCTTGTGGAGACGAAACGCACACCATAAATTTAGGCACAGAAGAAGTAAAAAGGGAACTTAAGGTAGTGGAAAGTGAAGAATTGGGAGATATGATCAGTCTGCTTAAAGAATTCCTCGACGTATTTTCCTGGAGCTATGATGATATGGTGGGTTTGGACCCTCAGATAGTGACACACAAAATTCCCCTAATTCCGGGGACAGTCCCGGTAAAGCAGAAGTTAAGGAGAATGAATCCCGACACACTGCTCAAAGTTAGGGATGAAATCAAGAAACAGTATGACGCTGGGTTCCTGGGAGTGGTCAAATATCCCCAATGGGTGGCTAACGTCGTCCCGGTAATGAAGAAGGACGGGAGAGTCAGGGTGTGCGTTGACTACAGGGATCTTAATAAAGCAAGTCTAAAAGATGATTTCCCTCTCCCCCACATTGACGTGTTAGTAGACAATACTGCGGGATTGGGCAGATGCTCATGCATTGATGGGGCATCTGGGTACAATCAAATCCCAATTGATGAGGAAGACAAAGAAAAAACCGCTTTTATCACTCAATGGGGAGTATTTTGCTATCGGGTCATGCCCTTGGTGAAGAATCTTTGGCGCCACCTATCAGCGCGCTATGGTCACATTATTCCACGATATGATGCATAAAGAGGTGGAAGTGTATGTGGATGATATGATCATTAAATCCAGGGGAAAGGAAAGCCACGTACAGGTGATGAGGAGGGTATTCGAAAGGCTCAGGAAATACCAGTTGAAATCAACCCGCCAAATGCATATTCGGAGCTAGATCGGGAAAGTTGTTGGGATTCATAGTAAGCGAGAGGGGAATAGAGGTTGATCCAGACAAGGTTAGAGCTATTCAAGAAATGCCATCCCCAAAAACAGAAAGGGAGGTGCGCAGTTTCCTGGGAAAGTTGAACTACATTTCGAGATTTATTTCTAATCTCACTGCCAAAGCTGAGCCTATTTTCAGACTACTCCGGAAGAATAATTCCACCCAATGGGATTCAGTTTGCCAGGAGGCTTTTGAGAAAATTAAGCAATACTTGATCAGCCCACCAGTATTGGTTCCACCCGTGGCAGGGAGGCCTCTTATCCTGTATATGGCGGTCCAACAGAACTCGATGGGGTGCGTTTTGGGACAACATGATGATACCGGCCGAAAGGAGAGGGCTATTTATTACTTGAGCAAGAAGTTCAATGATTGTGAGTCAAGGTACTCTTTCTTAGAAAAGACTTGCTGCGCATTAGCCTGGATAGCGAATCGCCTCAAGCACTACATGCTGAATCATAAGACATGGCTCATCTCCAGGATGGATCCTATCAAATATGTATTCGAAAGCCCATTCGTGCCAGGTAGGATAGCCAAGTGGCAGGTCATACTCTCCCAATATGACATAGTTTATATGACCCGGAAAGCGGTGAAAGGTAGTGTGATCGCTGACCTCCTAGCAGAAAATCCTATTCAGGATTATGAAGCTCTGGATTTTGAGTTCCCTGATGAGCATATTAATGAAGTAAATTGCGAAGAAGAGGGGCCAACCGATGTATGGGAAATGTATTTCGACGGAGCTGTCAATTTGTTCAGTAATGGAATTGGAGCTGTATTGATATCCCCAGATGTAAAACACTTCCCGATAGCTGTCAAGTTGAGGTTTGACTGCACCAACAATGTCGCAGAATATGAAGCTTGTGTGAGGGGTCTACAGGCGGCCATCGAAATGAAAATCAGGAAGTTGGAGGTATATGGAGACTCAGCCCTGATTATATACCAAGTCATGGGAGAATGGCAAACCAAGGATCCCAAGCTAATCCCATATCAGAAGTACTTACTGGAGCTGATTAAGAAATTCAAAGAGATCTCTTTCACTCACCTTAGTAGAGACAAGAATCAATTTGCTGATGCTTTAGCTACTCTAGCCGTTATGGCTCAAATCGAAGAAGGGCAGATGGCTCAGATATTGAAGATTAAGGCGAGGAATGAGCCAGCTTATTGCTTCATGATTGAGGAAGAACCTGATGGTAAACCTTGGTATCATGACATCCTGGTCTACTGCAGAACCAGAGAATTCCCCTTAGGGGCAAACCGAAACGAAAAGAGGATGCTTCGGAGATTAGCATTGGGATACTTCCCCAGTGGTGAAACTCTATACAAGAGAGGGTCCAACGGTGAACTGTTGAGATGTGTGGATGCAAAAGAGGCGAAGAAAATCCTTTTTGAGACTCATGAGGGAAATTGTGCAACCCATGCCAATGGGCACATGGTGGCTAAGCAAATCATGCGACGGGGATATTTTTGGACTATAATGGAAAAAGATTGCATCGAGTATTTCTGAAAATGCCATAAGTGTCAAATCTATGCAGATCCGATAAATGTGCCGCTTTACAAATTGTTCAACCTCGCCTCGCCATGGCCTTTCGCAATGTGGGGCATCGATGTGATTGGTCCCATCAACCCTAAGGCTTCCAATGGGCACAGAATTATCCTAGTAGCAATCGACTATTTTTCTAAGTGGGTCGAAGCCACGTCATACGCCCATATCATGCAGAACACGTTTCTCAAATTCTTCAGAAGCAACATCATCTGCCGGCATGGTATCCCCAATGAAATCGTCACTGACAACGCTAAGAATCTCAATGGCCCGAAGATTCAGAAATTGTGTGATCAATACAAAATCCGACACCTCAATTCCTCCCCATACCGTCCCCAGATGAATGGAGTGGTGGAAGCCGCAAACAAAAACCTCAAGAGGATAATCCGGAAAATGACGGTCACGTATAGGGATTGGCATGATATGCTTCCTTACGCTCTCCACGCATACCGGACTTCTGTAAGAACCTCAACCGGGGCAACTCCATACTCACTGGTTTTTAGGATGGAAGCGGTATCACCTATTGAAGTTGAAATTCCTTCCCTAAGGATTCTGAAGGAATCAGGGATTGATGAGTCAGAATGGATCCAGTCAAGGTTGGATCAGTTAAACTTGCTAGATGAGAAAAGGTTAGCAGCAGTATGTCATGGGCAGTTATACCAGATGAGGATGGCTAGAGCATTTGATAAATGCGTTCGCCCACTCGAATTCCAACCCGGGGACCTAGTTCTGAAGAAAGTGCTGCCGAATCAAAACGATCCCAGGGGCAAATGGTCACCAACCTATGAGGGACCCTATGTGGTTAAAAAGGCATTTTCTGGAGGAGCCTTGATCTTGACCCACATGGACGGTGTGGAGTTTCCGAGACCTGTGAATGCTGACACCGTCAAAAAATACTATGCCTAAAAAAAAGGGGGTAGGAGTGAAAACCCGAAAGGGCGCTCCTAGCAAAATGTGTGAAAGGAGGCGAAAACCCCGAAGGGGCACTTTCTGTAAAATGAGTGAAGGATGAAAACCCGAAAGGGCATCCTGAAAAAGTGAGTTATCCAAAAAAAAAAAAAAAAAAAAATCTAGGGGTGAAAACCTGCAAGGGCATCCCAAGAACCAAAAGGGAGAAATAAGGAAAGAAGCATGAGACCAAGAAGGGAAATAAACCGTCGTGACATGAGGCTTCAGAGAATTTGAAATAATGGCAGTTAAGGGATTCCAAAGCCAGCCACAAGGAATATGTGAGATCTATCCTTGTACTCTTCTTCTTTGAAACTCTATCTCTGTTTTTATTAAAATCGTAATAAAGTCATACTTCATTCCCTATGCTTCTATCTTTCCCTTATATTTATTCTTTAACATTATCCTCCTGCAATCTCGTTATTTAATGCGCTATTAATCAGTTAAAATTTTTGCCATAAGATTAGGATTTAACAATTAATAACCTCACATACTTTACTATGAGATTTGCAGGGAATGACCAGGAAAAGGGTACACAAAAGGAAAATAGGGATGAAAACCCGAAAGGGCATTTTATAAAAAAAAAAAAAAAAAAAAAAAAAAAAAACTAGAGGTGAAAACCTGGAAGGGCGCTTCTAGTCATATAAACGAAGGGTAAGTGAAAACCCGCAAGGGTGCTTTTCGGGAGAAAGTCAAAAAAAAAAAAACAGAAATGGGGCATTTGAAGAAATGAGGCCATAGGTCAAGTCTTGCGACTCGTCCTCCATTCATCATCGGCCTTCGGGATTCTGTTAAGTACACTTCATTAGGGAAGAACTTCTTGTGTCCGGATTAGGCTTGCTTTGTAAGTGCAATTTAAATTCCCTGTTATCGACCTCTGGTTCCTTGATCTAAGTTGATTTTAATTTCCTGCAATTTAAATTTCCCGTTATCAACCTCTGGTTCCTTGATCTAAGTTGATTTTAATTTTCTTGCAATTTAAATTTCCCGTTATCAACCTCTGGTTCCTTGATCTAAGTTGATTTTAATTTTCTTGCAATTTAAATTTCCTGTTATCAACCTCTGGTTCCTTGATCCAAGTTGATTTTAATTTTCTTGCAATTTAAATTTCCTGTTATCAACCTCTGGTTCCTTGATCTAAGTTGATTTTAATTTCCTGCAATTTAAATTTCCCGTTATCAACCTCTGGTTCCTTGATCTAAGTTGATTTTAATTTTCTTGCAATTTAAATTTCATGTTATCAACCTCTGGTTCCTTGATCTAAGTTGATTTTAATTTCCTGCAATTTAAATTTCCCGTTATCAACCTCTGGTTCCTTGATCTAAGTTGATTTTAATTTCCTGCAATTTAAATTTCCCGTTATCAACCTCTGGTTCCTTCATCTAAGTTGATTTTAATTTTCTTGCAATTTAAATTTCCTGTTATCAACCTCTGGTTCCTTGATCTAAGTTGATTTTAATTTTCTTGCAATTTAAATTTCCTGTTATCAACCTCTGGTTCCTTGATCTAAGTTGATTTTAATTTTCTTGCAATTTAAATTTCCTGTTATCAACCTCTGGTTCCTTGATCTAAGTTGATTTTAATTTCCTGCAATTTAAATTTCCCGTTATCAACCTCTGGTTCCTTGATCTAAGTTGATTTTAATTTTCTTGCAATTTAAATTTCCTGTTATCAACCTCTGGTTCCTTGATCTAAGTTGATTTTAATTTCCTGCAATTTAAATTTTCCGTTATCAACCTCTGGTTCCTTGATCTAAGTTGATTTTAATTTCCTGCAATTTAAATTTTCTGTTATCAACCTCTGGTTCTTTGATCTAAGTTGATTTTAATTTCCTGCAATTTAAATTTTCTGTTATCAACCTCTGGTTCCTTGATCTAAGTTGATTTTAATTTCCTGCAATTTAAATTTCCTGTTATCAACCTCTGGTTCCTTGATCTAAGTTGATTTTAATTTCCTGCAATTTAAGTTTCCTGTTATCAACCTCTGGTTCCTTGATCTAAGTTGATTTTAATTTCCTGCAATTTAAGTTTCATGTTATCAACCTCTGGTTCCTTGATCTAAGTTGATTTTAATTTCCTGCAATTTAAATTTCCCGTTATCAACCTCTGGTTCCTTGATCTAAGTTGATTTTAATTTCCTGCAATTTAAGTTTCCTGTTATCAACCTCTGGTTCCTTGATCTAAGTTGATTTTAATTTTCTTGCAATTTAAGTTTCCTGTTATCAACCTCTGGTTCCTTGATCTAAGTCGATTTTAATTTCCAGCAATTTAAATTTCCTGCCAATTTTAATTTCCTGTTATCGACCTCTGATTCCTTGATCTAAGTCGATTTTAATTTCAAGCAATTTAAATTTCCTGCCAATTTGAATTTCCTGCAATTTAAATTTCCTGTTATCAACCTCTGGTTCCTTGATCTAAGTTGATTTTAATTACCTGCAATTTACATTTCCTGCTATCGACCTCTGGTTCTTTGATCCAAGTTGATTTTAGTTCAACTTCTGTTGCCAATTTTTAGGTCACCAACTTAAGTGTGCTTTAGTTCCCTAACTTTGAGCCCTTAATCGTCCAAAATATGAGTCTGAATCTTTACATAATTCCTATACGGGAAAATTTTTCCCTTTAATAGAAATTATGTAAAGAGGGGCAGCTGTCGACACCATATTTTGGTCGATCCCCAAAATCAATAAAACTTCGAAACCGACCCCAAGTATTAAGTCTCCCTGTGACAGCTAATCACATTTCCGATCCCACTTTGATAGACAGTCACATTTCCGATCTCTCCTCACAAAGAATTGAATAATTGCTAAGTCCTCACATCAGTCAAAGCCTTACCGATCTCTCAAACCCATTGTCGAATCTCCGGACCAGTCAAGTATATTCCTGATCTCTGTTGACAAATGAAATGAACTGACACTAGATCTTTTCTTACCAGTTTTATTGCCGATCTCCCTTTCAAAAGTTTAAGAGTTAAGGTTTTGGTCCGGTTTAATGAGGATTTCGGTCTTAAGTGTTTAAGCCGATTTTGACCAAGTCCAGTTTACCGATCTCATGCTCATTGTGTTTTCCGATCTCTCACACATAGGTTAATAATCATTTTCAGTTATTTCAACATACTCAGACAATCAAGCGTTTAGAAATTTTCCGATCGTAACCATTCATCGAACAAAAAGGGCATTTCACTTCATTTCATTTCAAAAATTTGTACAAGTCATTCGGCTGGGGGATCACCCCCAGCCTGATCTACATTTTGCTCATTTTCTCTCTCATCCTCGGCCTCCTCTTCGCTTTCCTCCTCGCCTCCGGGAGCCAGGTCGGCCATCCAAGAAAAGTCCTCCTCTGGGTAACGCTTCTGGAGCTCGGCCAAGAGATCCTTGTGAGCGTTCACATAAGCACCGGCAATTCCTGTCACCATCTCTTCATCTTTTGCCTTAAGCTCCTCAGTAAGGTGAGTGACCTGAGCAGCTTCGTTGGCCCGGAGCGCCTGGACTTCTTTAAGGGCATGATCCCTTTCAGCCAGAACATGAGTCTGTTCGGCCAGCTTATCCTCATAGTACTTCATGCGCCCCTCAATTTGGGATATGTAATCCTGAGCAGATGAGAGTTGGGATCGGAGGGATGCCACTTCTTGACTCTTCTTCTCGACCTCCTTACCCAGGCGGTGAGCCTTTTCCCAGACTACGTCTTTGGTTCACGAGCACTCTACATTCAAACTCATGGATCGGGTCAGGATGTCGTCGAGATTGTCCGGAGACAGTCTGTCCCGATCCTCCCGAAGGCAGATGGAAGACCCCAAGACTTTGGCAAAATCGGGGTTCTCCCGAACAGTCCGGTTGTTCTCTAGGGAAGCAATCAGCACTTGAGCGCCACGAGAAGGGGGCCTCGCAGGAGGTCGAGAACGACCCCCTTCTGTGTTTGGAGCAACTGGAGGAGGTGGACGCGGCTCTTCTCATTGAGGAGGAGATCGGACAGCTTCTGCGATCGGTGGTCTCGAAGGTCGGGGCGGGCCTCCTTGCGTCTCCCCAGGTTCATGGCCGGGTGTTTGAAGCAATGCCGAACGCTTCATCTCTTTCACCTTCCGGGAAATCTCTCTTTCTTTCTTCCGCTTCTTGGAACCCTCACCACCCGCCATACCTGCACAAAGAAGAGGTCAGTGAGATCGCTAAGGTCCTGAGATCTGAGATGTAGAAAATACCAATGCCGAGGTCAGAGAGCGGAAGTTCGCGATCTTGGCCGGTGATCAGCTGTATGGTCCAATGGTGCAGCTCGACAGTCACCGCATCTAAACAGGAGAACTTCTGAGTGGCCGCCTGATTCTTCAGTTCCATCACTATTAGGCTTTCCTCCTTGTTCAGGGTAATACGCTTCGGAATCAAGGGCCCCTGGTGCCACCAGCTACAGGGGAAGTCCTCAAAGCAGGTCGAATTTTTGCTCCTCAGAATGAAGAAGCGGTTCTTCCAATTCTTAAGGGAGGAAGGCATATCAGTAAAGAGCCCACAATGAGGCTTCGCCTGAAAAAACCAGTGCTCATCGTCCTTTCGGGGAGTTAGCCTGTGCAGTTCGGTGAACACCTTAGCCGTAGGACTGATTCCCTTAGCTCAGCACAGGCCTCGGAAGGCTACTAGGATCCGCCACGAGTTAGGGTGAACTTGAGCAATGCATACTCGGTGAAATTTTAGGACCTCCTTGAAGAAGTCATCCAGAGGGAACCGAAGACCGGCCTTTAACTGTTCCTCGTATACCATAACCATGTCATTCTCTTCAAAGAAGTGATCGGCTCGATGATCGCCGTGACACCGGATAAGTTCGTACGAATCAGGACGAATATTGTACTCCTGGCTGAACGATTGCAGATCGGATTCTTGCAAGATCGATGGCAGCTCGTCCATAGGAAGATTCTCCCTCCCTGAAGAAGGTGCATGCCTTGATGGTGCGATCCGCCCCCGAGCTGGAACAGAGACCCTAGGAGGTTCTGGTTGTGCACTCGGCCCGACCACCTCTTCTTCATCAGACGACCATGAAAACTGAATGGAAGGAGGGCTCGTCGCTCTCTGACCTTCGGCGCCGCTCATTTTCAAAGGAAATAAAGAATTTAAACTAAAAAGAAGATCAAAGCCCTTACCGGAGTCTGATCGGCGTCGGAAGAACTTGAGAAAACGAGAGAACTTTGAAGTTGTGAGCAAGAGACTGAAAATGACATACAGGAGCAAATGGCTAACCCTTTACCCCTATTTATACTCGTTCGAGCATTTAATGCTCACGATGTCCCAGGCAATGCATCGGTTAACGGGATTCACCAGCTGTTCTGACACGTCTCTCGAACACTCCAAATTCCATAAAGAGAACGGCTAATTAGAGATCGGAATATTAAGATAAATGTTTCGAATTGCGGATCAGTTAAGGGTTGTTCAGTTAGGAACCGGATCGGATAAACACATTAGAGATCGGAAAATAATCAATGCAATAATAATAAGATGATAATTGACTTTTATTTCCAAAAGATCGGATTACATCATTTGGGCGATCTTTAGGGATCGGAATAATAGAGATCGGAAGATGGGAGATCAACATGAGAGATCGGAATAGGAGCATGGGAGGGATCGGAAGGCAAAAAGAATAAGACAAATCCCAAATAACCGTCGTCAGAATCAGAGCCGAGGTAGTTAAAGCGTGGCAGACGAGATCTCCACCGCCCCTAAGAAATCCGCAATCTGCCGACAGTGCCGGTATGTCATGACGACCATACATCCCAATCTCCACCGTTGATCTCACTTGTAAACAAACAAACCGAAACCTTGGATCAAGAGAGAAGACGACAAGACCGGCGTCTTTTCGCTTAGCCCTCGGACGTTCAACAAGAGGATTTGAGACCGTCAGTTGAAAGAAGAAAAGGACGAATATTCGAAGAATAATCTCAGTTCATTTTGGTTCTCTTTAATTCTCAAGCATCATCATGTCTTTCAAAATCCGCACCCTCCATCTCCTCAAAATAAATCCTTCCCTTCATGAGCAGCACATTCCTATAAATACCACTCAAAAAATCAAATGGGAAAAAACATATAGACAAGAGGAGAGAATTATATATAATAACTCAAACTTAATTCAGTTTGTTACTTTGCTATTTTTTTTTTTTTTTTCTTTTGAAACTTTTGAAACTTTTTTATGTTTTCTTGCAAAGGGATTCTTGAATTTGAAATTTTTCATTTTAGTTCGTTCATTATCCTTTGGCACTCCACTTTCTGCTTGTTATCCTTTATTTCCATTGTCTAAACTCCACTCAGCTTGGTTATTTTGACCACTTTACATTTTAACAAAGAATACTTCATTTTGAGGCAAATCATAGTCCTCATTAACCCTGCAATCTTGCTACTTTGCGATTCTGTAGTTAGTTCAACTCACTCCCTACAGTGTTAATATCGCCATTTTATTAAGTCTACTTCTCGTTTTACGTATTTCCTTTTGTCCTCTTTCTTATGCCTGTTGTTTTCTTTGAGTTCATGTCACGCTAAAAAAATACAAAGGAAAGATATGCTCTAGTTTACTCCCGTGCTGGCTTACCCAGACTTTTGTTAATCTTTATTATTTCTGAACGCAAGTCATCTAGTCCCGAGTTACGAAGTAGCTAGGCAAAATGTAGGTAAGCGTTTAAGTGTCTCTTAAAAAAAAAAAAAAAAATCAAAATAACACGTCAAATAAAAATCACTAGGTCGACATGGAAGGCGATCCGCATAATGCCATAAAATAAAAAAAAAATCAAAACTATAAGTAAAAAGGCAGATAGGGATAAAAAAAAGTGACCTTAGGGAGGTTAGCAAAAAATTCAGCGTCCCTTATTTAGTCTTAAAGTACTAATGAGTTAAAAGAAGTCTTATTTCGACCTCTGGCACCTTTAAATACTAGAACTCTTAAAGCTAGGACTCCTATGATATATGGCTGTGTCCAAATTTCGAAGAGGTCGGAAGAGAGTCTTTATCCGTTCCTCAAACAAAATTTTTAACAAATAGTTTAAAAGAGATCGGAGGAGAGTTCTTATCCGGTTCTCAATCTAAAATTTAAAATAAATACTTAACAGAGAGGAGGAGAGTTCTTATCCGTCTCTCAACTCAAAATTTTAATAAATATTAAAAATAGAGAGGAGGAGAGTTCTTATCCCGGTGGCCTCAACTCAAAATAATAAATATTAAACAGAGATCGGAGGAGAGTTCTTATCCGGTCTCAACTCAAAATTTTAATAAATATTAAACAGAGATCGGAGGAGAGTTCTTACCCGGTCTCAACTCAAAATTTTAATAAATATTAAACAGAGATCGGAGGAGAGTTCTTATCCGGTCTCAACTCAAAATTTTAATAAATATTAAATAGAGATCGGAGGAGAGTTCTTATCCGGTCTCAACTCAAAATTTTAATAAATATTAAATAGAGATCGGAGGAGAGTTCTTATCCGGTCTCAACTCAGAATTTTAATAAATATTAAAGAGTTCGGAGAAGAGTTCTTATCCGATTCTTAAATTAAATTTTAATAAAATATTTCTTTCAAATAAAATTAACATACAACAGTAACTCACTAAGGTTGTCTCATTTACTTATGTATCTGGGTGATCCAAATTTAGTGAAAAATCAAATGTTCCTTTAGTCAAAAGGATTAACATGTCCATTCAAGCCCTCCTAACTAATGCAAAATTAAATCTACTTACCCTTATTAAGGGACGAGGTGGGCTGCCTAACACCTTCCCCACCCGTTTACGGACCCCGAACCTAGAATCTCTGCCTAGAAGTGGTTTCATCTCAATTTATCTTCGTAAATGGTTTTCTTTAGTTTCCCTCAAAACTAAGGTGGCGACTCCTCACTCTTTCCCACTTCGGTGAGGGTTCGTTCAGGCGACCGCAAAATCCCTTACGACAGTGTATGGAAAAGGAAAGAAAAAGAAATGAAATTTCAAAATTTTAAATGAATTATGATATCACAATGACATAAGGATGATAAAATTAAAATTATAATTTAAAATTTATTTAATTAAAGGATAAATAACATATAAGAGGACAAGAAACAAATAATTGAAAGTCAAAAATTTTATTCCTTCTTCAACCTTGGTTGGCCATCCTTATCTCTCTCACCATCTCTCCATTTCTTCCTCCATTAATGAAACCTTGAGCTCCCAAAACCCTAGTTTAACTTCATAAATCTCATAGCCACTAAAGTAAAGTTTTGTTACTTGATCTTGGTAAAAAGGTTGGGAACAAGAAGAAGCAAAGAAAGTAAAGAATTGGAAGAGATAAAATTCTGCTCAATAAGGTAAGCCATCCTTCCCACTTAAAATTAATGCCTACTCATAGAATTAAGGTTGAATAAGAGGAAATAACTTAAGAAAATTGAAAGATCATGCATGAAGGGGAGGTGGGAAATTTGGCCAGCCTTGGTTAAAGGAGAGATTGATGTGTTTTGATGGAATTAATGATGAAATCTTGCATATGTGATGTGGTATACATGATTGGAAAGATGAGATTATTACATGATTTTGCATGAAATTAGTAAGATAGGAGAATTAGGGTTTATGGAGAATTAGGGTTTTGTGGTAGATCACTCAATTGATGTTAGTAATAGTAAATTAAGGTCATATAATGTGCCATAAATGTGTATTGATGTTGAATTGAGGAATGAGAATGATGAATTGGTGGTGTGCCATAAATTGGAATTCTGGATAGCTTGAGTCCAGTCCACTTAGATGGTTATAAGTTGAATTATATAGCTCCAATTTATGTGAGGCCAACTGGAGATGAAACTTAAGACCTAAAGCCACAAATTTTATGAAGAAACCTTGCTCAGAAAATGACCATAAGTTGGTCTAAAATTTGCTTGAATCCGAAATTGGTGTTCTAAACCTGACTAGAAAAGACCAAATGAATAGTATATTTTCAATTAAGCATAACTCACACTAGAAAACTCCAAATTAGGTGATTCTTAAACCAATGGAAATTTAAAACATAGTAGAACACTTCTTATGAAGATCATAAACCCAAATTATGACCCTAACTTGGTCAAATCGCTAAGCAAAGTTAGTCCATCAAATCTGTCTGATTCTGGACTAACCTAGAAATTCTAGATTTTGGCCATGCGACCAGTTTTGGTAAAAATGACATAACTTGGGATAAAAAACTACAAATGCAGTGATTCAAAAATTAAAATCTTCATAAGACCTAGAACTACAAATTTGGTGTTTTGGGTAGAACCTAGATCCTAAAAGAACTTAATGAAATTGTTAGGACAATTCAGGACTTCTCAATATGAAATTCTTGCACTAGAATCACTTTAGCCAATTGACCCCAGGACAGTAAGTAGACCATAACTTTCATTAGAAAATTCCAAATGTGATAAGCCAAAATGATATGAAAACCTAAGACTTAGGGATACAACTTTGGTTTAGAAACATTACTCAAATTTTGAGTGTAAGGACCTCAAATGTGAATTGCAATACCTGATCTAGAACCTGGAATTATGGAGTTGTAGGGTTATGAGTCTATGTTGATTAAATTATCATAACTCACCCTATACAATCTCAAATTTAGAAATTCTTGAACCTGTGTAACCATGAGACATAGGGGAACAACTCATATGAAGAACACCAAGCCAAATTATGACCATAACTAGTTCAATTAGTTTGACTAAATTGAGTTCCAGAATTTGCCCTATTCTGAAATAGTATTGGTCATTGGACCAGCACTTGGTAAATTGACCATAACTAGAGCTACACAACTCCAAATTGGAAACAAAACTTAGCACATAAAGGAACAACTCTCATTAAGATCATATCATTAAATAAGGACTGGAAGTAGGTTGAATTTGGGTTCCAAAAGTCAAGGCTTAAAACTGTCTAGAACCCAAATTCCTTGAAATTGCATAAATAACTTAGGCATTCATTTGATTAGTTAGTGGAAATACTTGGGATAAGTATTGAGACATTTCCATTGTATATTTTCAGTGGAAAAGGAGCCTCCTAAGGAGAGAACAAGTTGAACTAGAAAAAAAGGAATATAAAGAGGTTTGTGCACAACTAAACCCTTTCTTGGTTTTCCCAATTTGAAATTGATTGTATTGCACTAATGTAAATCAATTTTGAACTTTCCCTTGTATGATGAGAACTTTAAATGTGTGAATGAAATTATGTATGGCCAACCCTATAAGGGAAATTTGATAAATGATATGTGTTATTGTAAATTGTAATACAATTCTTTGAAAGGAAGTTTATGAACTTGATTTGAAACCACAATTAGCATGACAATTATAATTGTGTCCCCCATTTATAATGATCAATTGGGTGAGATTGATTATGTTGTCACTCATTTATAATAATTAGTGGGAAGAGATTGATTATGTTGTCACTCATTTATAATAATTAGTGGGAAGAGATTGATTATGTCCCTCTCTGGCTTGCCAGTTAAGTTGAGATTGGATGAGTACTTATATAGTTAGCTAGCCCTTGTGTCCCCCTTTAGCCTTGGTTATTGGGGTGAGATTGCTTTATCGTGGTGTACAACACGGCATTGATCGAAAATTTTGTATAATGTTCCTAATTATGTGAATTATATGTAACATATCTAAATTATGAATAATTTGGATAAATGTGATAGAAATAAACGATTTACAATTATTAAAGTTGTGATTTTTGGTTTTATGGATTTGTGGTGAATTTGCAAATATATCAAATTTCTTGCTATGTTTTGTTAGAATTTTCTTATTATGGTATTTTAAAAATTTTAGTTGTGCACCACACCACTGAGTGTAATACTTAGCGATTGCTTGTTCATGTTGTCGCAGGTAAAGAGAAGGAAAAAGCTGTAGAGTGAGCAGTGCAGAGCAGATGTATTACGGGATCATGTCATACCTTATGAAGGGGCAAGGTGTGACAGGAAGGGAAAGAAAAAGGGGACCGGTCTGATTCTGTCCGATTTGATTGAGCCGATTCAATTTAAAGTATCTGAAATTGAATTTTTACTTTGTCCTTGAACCCAAATTGAGGCCCAAAAATTCTAAAAAATTTATGGAAAACTCAAAAAAATTTGTGGAGTCCAAATATCCATGTGGTCTTTAGATTTATTTTTAAAAATTGGTAAAGTTTATTGTCTAAAAAAAAACTCAATTTTAAAAATTCAAAAAATTTCAATTTAATTTCCATAATGTTTAATAAAACAATATACTATAATTTATACATAAAATAATTATTTAAAAATTTAGGGTGTTACATTCTTTCTCCCTTACAGAAAATTCGTCCTCGAATTTTATACAAGGCAAAGTAATAGATCATAATTACATATTAAATATATAGGAGTACTTGCTGCGCATATCTCGCTTTGACTCCTAAGTGCACTTCTCTACTGATTAGCTCCTCCATAAAACTTTAACCATAGGGATCTGCTTTAACCGAAGCTCTCTCATCTGATAATCCACTATGGCTATAGGCTGCTCCTCAAAGGTTAAATCCTCATTTAACTCTACTGTATCTGGTTGTAGCACATGAGAAGGGTCAGGAACGTACTTCCTAAGCATGGAGATATGGAACAATGGGTGGACATGAGAAAGGCTTAGTGGTAACTCCAACCGGTAGACTATTACTCTCACTCTGTTTGTGATTTTGAAAGGTCCTATGTAACGGGGTGCTAAATTGCTTTTCTTCCCAAATTTCATAACTCCTTTCATAGGAGAAATCTTCAAGAACACATAGTCGCCCACTATAAATTCTACATCTTTCCTCCTTGGATCTGTATTGCTCTTCTGCCTGCTAAAAGTTGTTTTTAAACATTTCTTAATCAAAGGGATCATTTCCGAAGTGTACTGCACCAGATCTACATCATGTACCTTTGCCTCTCCAACCTCTATCCAACATAAAGGGGACCTATATTTCTTGCCATACAATGCTTCTTAGGGTGCCATCCCAATGCTAAAATGATAGCTGTTATTGTAAGAAAACTCCATTAATGGCAGCTAGTCATCCCACTGTCCTCTAAAATCCAGGACATACAAACGAACTATATCCTCAATGTCTAAAATATCCTCTCAGATTGCCCATTTGTCTGTGGGTGGAAAGCAGTGCTGAAGTTCAACTGGATGCCAAGTGCATCTTGAAGTTTCCTCCAAAATTGAGAAGTGAATTGGGGCCCTCTGTCAGATATTATGGAAGTAAGAACCCCATGCAAGCTGGCTATTTCACGTATATACTATCTAGCATATTGGGAAACAGAGTAAGTGGTCCATACAAGCAAAAAGCGAGCTAACTTAGTCAGACAATCCACAATCACCCATATAGAGTCATACCTCTGTCCGGTACGAGGCAACCTAGTCACAAAGTCTATAGTGATTATTTTTCACTTCCACTCTGAGATAGGAATCTCCTGTAACTTCCCTGATGGCCTCTGATGTTTGAACTTTTCTTTTTGATAAGTCAAGCACTTAGACATAAATTCTACTATGCCTCTCTTCATGCCATTCTACCAGTATTTGTCTTTCATATCATGGTACATTTTTGTGGAGATTGGGTGAACACTGTAGGGCATATAATGTGCTGCTTGCATGATCTCATTTCTTAGGTTGTCCACATTTGGCATACATACCTTAGAACTTTGCATAAGGGCACTATCTACACTAAACTCAAACTCATAGTCTTCTCTCTGTTGTACCCTTTCCATAATTAGCATTAATTATGGGTCTTTGTGCTGGGAAACACTAATCTTGTCCCACAGATCTAGCCTTACTCTAAAATGTGCCAGAAGTGCACCCAAATCTATTATATCTAAGATCAAACCCTGATTCGTCAACTCATATATCTCCTGAATCAACGGTCTCCTTTTCACTGATATATGTGCCAAGCTGCTAAAAGATTTTCTGCTTAAGGCATTTGTCACCACATTTGCCTTACCTAGGTGGTATTGGATGGCACAGTCGCAATTCTTTAAAAGCTTCATTTATCTCCTCTGCCTTAGATATAAATCTCTCTGTTGGAAAATGTACTTTTAGCTCTTATGGTCGGTGTATATCTCGCACACCTCACCATACAGATAGTGCCACTAGTCTTTAGTGCAAAAACTACAGCCGTCATTTCCAAATCATGAGTTGAGTAGTTTTGCTCATGCCTCTGTTTGCTGGTTTTGCAACTACCGTAAGTGCATGGATCGTTAACAAATAATAAAGTGATGAGTAACGTATCGTTCTCACGAGGACCATGTTGAGTACCAAACTATAGTGATTTTAATTATCTAGACGATCAAATTGCATAGAAATAGTAATTAAATCTAAATTAAAAGAAATAAAATCTAAAACAATTAACTAAACTTGAATATTAATGGATAAAGGCATCTAGAGTTAGGGGTTCACACTTCAATCAATTATAGAATCAATCTAATTTATTCAATAAATGGGAGATTATTATTTTGATGGAAATTAATTTTAAGTTATCTTAAGTCCTCTCTCAAGCCACTCAAGGTGAATTTTAATTAACCTAAACCCTACTTTCGTGGTGATTAAATTAATTAAATCCCTTTAAGATCTTTAATTAATTTTGAAACTCCATAAAGGTTATCAGCCTATCTTTAGGTCAGATTTTCTAGGTTCAAAATCCTTATTTTCTAATACTAATATTTACCTTTCAATTCTTCAATTAGTATCTTAGATCATAGTTAGGTGGGTACCAACACATAGCATGCATTAAGAACACAAGAGATTGAATCAAAGAACAAAACCCTCAATATATTAAATAAAATCAAATCAGATCCATAATTAAATTGAGAGTGCTACATCCCTAACCCCAGAATAAAGAAACCACTCACACATTATGAGTTTTGCAATCAAGTTTATAAAAAAATAAAGAGAAGACATGAGAAGAAAATAGAGTGAAAGAACCCAGAAGGAGAGTTGCAGTCTTGGACTTTTGGAACTTCAGTGTCACACCCTACCCTTCCGTAAGGCATAATATGATCTCGTAGTATACCTAATGAATTACCAACTTCGTCTACTGATAACCATTAAATACACTACAAGGGATTTTAAACCTTGTCTTACTTCTTTTTAGAGTGGTGAGCAATATTTACAAGTGTTAAAAATTTTTTTGAACTGAAGTGAAATAGCTAACACATTTAAAGAATTAATAATTTTTGTAAAAATTTTGGCAGAGTGTCATCTGTATTTTGAATAAAACAGTTCTTCAAAAACCTATAAAAAGCACTCCAAATATATTTCTCAATCTCAAACTCCAACATTCAATCAACACAATATGTTTCTCAATATATGCCAACTCAAATCCACAATAACTTTTCCAGTGTTTTCAAAAGCTGAGATAAAAGAATATATCACAATATTTACAAGGCAAAATAATTTACAAATTTAGTTTACAACTTTGAGGTACAATTTTAATGTACAATTTTAATTTATAACTACTCAAAACAAAGAACAATATATATATACAGTGAACATACATTACAATACAAAATGCAAAATATTGTATACTTAATATACCCGATAATCTCTCAGTGTAGTACTAGCAGCCTAGTTTGCTGCCCTGTCAGTCTGTCTACCTGCGACAGCAATGAAAAGCTATCGCTGAGCCAATGTCTCAGTGGTGCACAACATTAACAAAATACAACTTTAAAACATAAATCATAAGTCATATAAATAGTGGATACTTAAAACTATAGTTAAATTTAAAGACAGTGAATGTCATAAAGAATTTAAACTCTATTTCACAATATCACATTAATTTTTAATAAATCACATACACAGCTTAATCATGTTCCAAAGTCCAATTCATCCCAAGAGCCGATAGCTAATGAGGAATAACATAGCTAGCTAGCAATAATATGAGTACTCATTCTATTCGTCCTCAACAGGCACACACCTCAACACTTCAGCCAGAGAGGGAATTCAAAGTCAATTCATCCCACTTGACAAGCTAGCGAGGCATTCAATCAATATACATGATAGCTGTGGTTTCAAACCATTTACAATTTTTTTCAAGCAATAAGTATCCATCAAATATCATTAAGATAATTTTTCACAATTTAAAAAAAAAATAGACAATTTGTCATAATTCATTTCAATTAAAAATTCAAAAAAAGTAACTGTTATGCACAAATCTCTGATAAATGTCTCTTGGCCCTGACTCAGTGTTTCCTTCCCCTACCCTGAGTCTTTGTTAACTGAAACACACAATTTGAAGTGTTTCAGTACTCATTTAAACTGTCTCTAACAATAAGGCTTAATAATTAATTTATTGAATTCTATTATTTTCCTTAGTCGACCTAAAATGTTGACCCTCGATGCACTCTAGGTGAATTAGGTTTAATGTTATCAATATGTCACATTTTATAGCCTTTTAGTGTTAGTACATGTTACTCAATTCATTTCCAAGTATATTGCATTTTATTGCAATTTACCAGATTTCGGTATACTAATTTGACCTAGTTGGATGACCTAGTTCTCTCAGTTTTCGGGTTTTGGTCAAAACTACAAACTTGTAGGTCTATGTCTTATTGCATGTGCGGCAAAATTTTAGGTCATTCTGAGTTGTGTAGACCATGTTATGGTCAATCTACCAATGCTGGACAGAATATACCAAAATGGTAACTTTAGGTCATTTTTAGATCACTTTTGGTTCGGCCAGTTTTTGGACTTGAAATTGTGCAACCTATTTGGCTTAGTTCTGTCCATTTTTGGGCTTTGGTGTCTTCATAAGAATTGTAGACATATGTCTCAACTATTCATGGTAAAAATTTCAGGTCAATTGGACCTATTTTGAGTGAGTTATGGCCAAAACACTAACTACTGCCCAAATGGTCAATTTTCAGGTTTTCAAAGCACTAATCCAGATTTGGTCATTTTTTAAGTCACCTTCTAAGCAGAATTTTGGTAAGCTTCCTTCATGAAAGTTGGCACATTTTGTGCCTAGTTTCACCTTTAATTGGTCTCATACCAATTGGAGCTACACACTTAAGGTTCTAAGCCAAAACATACATTGCCCTATTACAATTTGTTCATCCTTTACCAATTACACATCCTATGCTTACCAAGTTCACTCTTCCATGCCAATTCTGGTTTGTACCATAATATTAACACATTTAGCAATATATTTTTGGTCATTTTGGCAGCTTGTAACCACTCTCAACATACAAACTATAATACAGAATTTTTCAAGTCTAATTACAATAATTAACCACAAGACATACCTCATTTACATGTCCAAATTCAAACCACTATACACATATCCAAATTCAAACAATTATTCATATACACATGATGCCATCAATGACAACATAATTCAACAATATTTCATGAACTCAAATACTTCAATCTTCTTCATGAGGCTGCCACAAGTTTACACATACCCATCAATTTCCATTTTCACTTTTCAAGCTTCCAAATCAAACCTTACACATGGAATTCAACTACAATACAATTAAACACTTAAATTATCATTCCAACCACTATTTATATGCAAGAATAAGTTGTTCTTATTGAGTTTCCATGGCTACCAAAATGTACATTTCCACTAATTCATCAAACTTTAAAAATTCTTCCACAAATCAACTACCCACAACACCCATTCAAAGTTTAATGAAACAAGAATTAAAAATACATACTTATCACTTTTGAAATTCTTTAAGACCTCACCAAAACTTAACTTTCTTGCTGCCTATCTACTGCCCAAGTTGTGTAAAACAACTTTAGTGAAGAAATCAAGTGGAAAAGGGGCTCACTTCATGCTTGCATGGAGGTTAAGAAGCTTTGGCCATGGTGTTTCCATGGTGGATTCAATTTAGCTGGTGAGAGTGAGGTTGAAGAAGAAGATGTTTCTGCCCATTTCCACTTTGATATATCTCATTTTTTTTTTAAGGATAGTGGAGCACTAACCAATAATTTAATGTTTAATGATTTAAAGTTTCCCTAATTTGCACATTTAGCTCAATTCTTTCACTATTTACATAATGTATCACCATTTAATTTTTTTCATGACATTTATAAGTGTAATATCATTTATTTTTAATGGACATTGAGGTCAAAAGGCAATCCTAGGTGTCAAATGACCAAAATGCCCCACTTCGAGTTATATTTCCGATTTTTCGGTAACACCGATTTTTGTCTGTTTCTCGATTTTTCGTTTTTCTTTATACTAATTATTTAATTTTTCTTTGATATTTCTAATGATATTTATACTTCAATAGATATTTATTTAAGTCTTAAAAATATTTTCCAGGGTTTCCCGCAGTCCAAGGCTAGTCAACAGTCCACATCACAACTTCCCGGTGCGGTCACCCATCGCTATGGTTCTCGACTCGTTTAACTTGGTTATATTTCATTGCTATTATTTTTTCTTTGTTTTTCTTGTATTTTATTTTCTTGTATTTCATTATTTTATGTCTCCTCACCCATATCTAAGTGTAGTTTTAGGCATCTTAGATGTTCGGACAACACTGATCACCGGAACAGTAGAACGCACTACTAAACATAGGGGTGTTACATTCAGCTAAAAATCCCTTCTAGCAATCTTGCAAATCTTGTTTCTCCCTTGCCTCCCTTGAAGTTGATGTGCATTCTTGAATGTAAATTCTCCCTCTTTCAATTCTTGACTTGTTATATTTATATCTGGTGTAAAAACCCTAATTTTAGAGTCCTAGAAGCATTAGGAGTCCATCCGGCTCGGGTTGGAAGCAAGAAAAGCTGCATTAGAATTGCTATCAGGGGACTTTACATGGGGCATGTAGTGTTACAAGCCCTATGTAACTTTTTGCCACTTTGTTTTTCAAGCTTTCTTCGGTCCAGAAAGTTGTACGGGGTCTAGGAAGTTACACGAGGCAGGTTACATGGCCCGTGTAATGCTTCTGGCTCTGTATTCTTCACGTTTTGACCTCCAAATCTCTTCCAAACTCGTCTTTGATTCTAGAATCACATAAAAACACCTGATAAAATATAAAAATCAATAAATTGAGGTAGATTAACATATTTTCTAAAATAATAATAAAAACACATAAAAATAAACATAAAAGGAGACTAAATGCTAACAAAATGCAATGAATGTTAATATTAAATGTCTATATAATTTGACTTCATTAGCCTCTTTAACTGCCTTGAAGCATAAGCCACTACTTTGTCATGCTGTATCAAAACACACCCCAAGCCAACTCTAGATGCATCACAATACACTGTATATCCTTCTCCACCCACAGGCAATATCAACACAGAGTCAGAGTTAAGCATTCCTTAAGTTTCGGAAGCTTTTCTTACACTCATCTAACCGTAAGAATGGGACATTTTTTTAGTGACTCGGGTCGAGGAGTTGCTATTCAAGAAATTATGCACAAAATACCTATAGTAGCCTGCTAGGCTCAGAAAACTCCATACCTTAGTGATTGTGTTAGGCCTGTGCCAATCAGTTACTACTTTAATTTTCTTGGGATCCATCTGAATACCTTCACTAGATACCACATTTCCCAAGAATGAAATGCTTTCTAGTCAAAACTCACATTTTGAAAATTTAGCATACAACTGATGCTCCCTTAGAGTCTGCAACACCATTCTTAGGTGCCAGACATATTCTTCCTCGATTTGAGAATACACTAAAATAACATCTATGAACACAATGACAAAGCGATCCAGGAATGACCCAAACACCCTGTTCTTTAAGTCCATAAAGGCCGCTGGTGCATTAGTGAGTCCAAAAGACATTACCAGGAACTCATAATGACCATACCTTATCTTGAATATTGTTTTTGGTACATCCTCACTTCTGATCCTGAGCTGTTGATAACCCGACTGTAGGTCTATTTTGGAGAAGTACCTTGCTCCTTGCAGCTGGTCAAATAGGTCATCAATCTGAGGGAGTGGATATTTATTCTTAATTGTCACCTTGTTTAACTATCTGTAATCAATGCACAACCTTAAAGACCCATCCTTCTTCCTCACAAATAAAATGGGAGCACCCAAAGTGAAGTACTTGGCCGGATGAAATCCTTGTCCAAAAGCTCTTGCAATTGCTCCTTCAGTTCCTTTAGCTCTGCTGCGGCTATCCTGTAAGGTGGCATAGAAATGGGGTATGTATCCGACATAATAGCTATGCAGAACTCTATCTCCTTATCGGATGGCAACCTTGAAAGCTCCTCAGGAAATATATCCATGAATTCCCCAACAACAGGTATGTTCTCTATATTAGTACCCTCAATAGATGTGTCCTCACTGGTTGCGTACTCCATAAGTATACGGGTCGTTCAAGTAGTAAAGAAAAGATATCGTCCCACAGAGATTTGTTATTTGAGTACCAAACTATAAAAGTCACGATTATTTGGGCTATTGATAATTTGTACCCAAAATAGAGTAAGAGATGCAACAAAATTAAATTGGAAAAATAAGGAAATTATAATGAATTAAGCAATTGAAATTCTAAACACTATACTAATTTACTAAAATTTCAGCAAGTAACAAAAGATTTAATTAATTAATGATAAAAATTGATTCCAGAGTTGAGGTTCATGAAGTAAATTTCATTAAGATTTGGATAGACAAAGCCAAGATTAAGGGAAATACAAGTTTGAAGGAAGTTGATTTTGATTTCCTTTAATTTCTCTTTCAAGCAAACTAAAGAGTGTTTTAAAGGAAACTTAACCCCATTCTCATGCGATGTTTAATTACCCAAAACCTTTTAAGCATTTTAATCAACTTGAAATTCCTCTTAACCCACTATTTTATTTCTAACACTAGGTGATTAAGTTCATTATCTTGATTATCTATCATAGATTTTCACCTCTCAGTCCTTCAATCTAAGATTAAGAACAAAATCTAAAGGGTACCAACAATGGGTATGTAAATAAGCACACAAGATAAGAATCAAAGCTTATATATACTAAAATCAAGTTAAAACCACCCAAATCCTTAAATAAAACTTAAATAATTACACCCAACTCTGAAATCTTAAGTATCTACTCACTCATGCTTGTATTTATAAGTAGAAAATATGAAATAGAGTAAGAAAACATTAAAATAAGACTAAAAATAAAAGAACCCAAAAGAAGAGAATCTAAATCTTTGAAAATAGAAGATGGAAAATGTCACTTTGCAGGTGTTCTTCCTCCAAAAATGGCGTGATTCCCCCTTTCCTCTCTCTTTTGATTTTTCTCTCTCTTTCTCCTTATGGTAAAAATGAGAATATGATACTTATATATCCCCTCAAGGGTTGCCCTAAAAATGGTCTCTAAAGGGATAAGGACAAAAGGTGTAAAAAGTGTGAAAAGAGAAAATTTGTCCATGTCAGCAAATCTGCCAGTGCCATCCCACATGCCTCATGTTGATTTAAGCTATTTTCCACATGCCTCATATTGATTCAGAGGAGGAGCCTTTAGATTCTACTCGACCAGCTACACAGGGCATGTAGGAGTCCCTGAAACTTTCGGCGTGTTTTGCTTCAAAATCTCTATTTGCACGATCCGCCACACGGGACATGTTAAAGCCCATGAAACTTTCGACGTGTTTTGTTTTGAAGTCTCTGTTTACACGACCAGGTGTGAATTTACATGCCTCATGTAGATTTCTGCTGGGTAACTCTTATCTTCACACGACCTTCAACACGGGGCATGTTGAGGCCCTTGAAAGTCTCGGCCGGTTTTCCTCTTTAAGCGAATTCTCTTCATTTTTCACACCACTTTAGGCTTCCAAATCACTTTGAATTTCTTCTATATGGACCTTTTTGCCTTTAACCTTATTAAAACCTATCAAAAACATTAAAATTCCAAAAATCAAATATAATGAAACTAAATGAACAAATTAACTAAAATAAGCATTAAAAGCATAAAATTACTAAACTAAAAAGGCAAAATGGATACAAAACTATCATAAAATACTCATATAAATTGAGTTTATCACTCACTAGTTCCAAATAACCCTGACATCCATGCCTGCACAACTTTCTGGCGTTAATGGCTGACACTAAGTTATATAGAGCCACACATCTGTCACCATCAATATTGAATTCTTCTATCCTATCCCCGGAATGTGAAAGTACACCTTTTATTCCTGCAATCTAAGGTGGCATAATGGGTTAACAACCACTCCATACCCAAAATCATATCAAAATTCATCACCGATAAGAGAACTAAATCTGTTGGGAGGATCTTCCCATCAACTACAATTGAACTATCCAGAAACACCATGCTCACATCTATATTGTCACTAAGAGGGGCAGCTATAGACAAATGACACTCTGAAGTAGTAGGATTTCTACCCAATCTCAGAGCAAAATATGGGAAACAAATGAGTGCGTAGCACCTAGGTCTATTAAAACACGAGCCTCAAAAGTGCAGACTGGAAGATTACGTGCTACCACTATATTTGAAGCCTAAGCATCCTAGTGTGTCAAAGTGAAAACTCGAGCCTGGCCTCTGCTCTGAGCTGCAAAACCCTAGAATTGACTCCTACCTCCAGATCTATCTCCAAAGCTGCGTCCTCCCTGACCACAGCCCTGCTGGCCACTAAACTAGCTGCCTGCCATACTGAAAGCACCAAGGTGTAATTAGCGGGGGACATTAGCAATAGAACCTTGAGACCCCATTTGATGCTCACTGAACATGAGACATTCCCTGACAAATGGACCCTATTAGCCACATCTGAAGCATCCACCAGAGCTCATCAAATGAGGCCCCGATTGCACTCTTCCACACTATGTACAAGGCGCCAAGGAAGACCCTGAACCAGATCCAGAACAGCTGTAACTTGAACTATGTCCACTGCTAGAACCTTATCCCAACCTGAACCCTTTAGCTTTGTGTCTGAGGCCTGCTTTCTTATTCCCTTTGATTTTTTCACTGTGGTGACTCTGGCTTCCACCACCCATGGTACTCATATAGGGCATACCTGATGACCCTTCAGCTTTATTTTTCTTTGCTCTGCCTCCATTATCTCCCATATAACTGATTTCTATCTGCCGAGGCCTATCAACTACCACATTAAATGGCTAGTCTGACAACATTGCCAGGTTCACATATCTCCTGTCTAGCCCTTTCAAAAATCTTTTCACTTTCATACTTCCAGTGGCCACGGCAATTGGGGCATACTTGCTTGATTCTAGATATTTTAAAGCATATTCATCCACTGATCTCCCATTTTGTTTTCGGGCTTCAAAGGTCCACTACTTTTGGTCCTTAAAGCTTTTTGGTACAAACTTGTTTATGAACAGTTCAACAAAGTGGGCCCATGATAACTGCTCAATCCTGGGAAGTACATAATCCATCATCCATCGTCTTGGCACAGGTCCCATCACATACTACACACACTCTATCAATCTCCTGTCTGTCAACTACAGCTCCACTCTTGCCTATTTGCAAGAATCTAAAAACCAATATGCATCATCTGTAGTATCATAAGTTCCAGGTACTAACTTCTTCAAATTAATTATTTGTTTATAGGGTTTAACTCTCTGAACTGAGGGCTACTGCTGTGGAGGGTGGACCATATATTGGGTCATCATGTCTATAGTCCTTTGTAGACCTGCTAGGGTGGCTGCCAGCAAATCCGTAGGACCCTAGTGTTGCTATAGGCAGTTCTATACATTCTACTATTCCGGTGACTAAGGTCTGTTCGGACAGCTAGAATATAAAGAACCACACTTAAATCAAAGAGGAATCATAACTAAATCAAATAAAGATCAATTAAGGGTGTAGAAAAATAAAAAAAAATGAAGTAGGAATCGGTTAAATGAGCACAAGTCCCGGTGATGGGTGACCTCACTGGGAAATGACAATGAGTTCGGTGCAACTTTAAATTCAAGTAGAACCCTGTAAGATCCTTAATAAAGACTCAATTGAAGGAATTTCTATAAGTTAATAAGCCAAGAAAATGAAAGAAATAAGCACAAATCAAAGAAAGATAAGGAGTTATCGGGTATTATGGAAAAGACAGACATAAACCCGGTAAGGGTAAAATTTGATCAATTAAATTTAAAGGTCTAATATTAACAAAAAAATGAGAGTTATTAAATTAATGAAGCTAGATTAGTTTAATTAATTGAGATTATGAAAATTAAAAATAATTATTGAAAAGTCAAATTATAATGATTATAAACTTCAAAATATTTACAATTTTGCCATTCTCCATATTTACAATATTGCCATTAAACATTAAATTAATATACAAATGAATTATTGAGCTGAAATTTTCAGACTTCCTTCAACCTCATTCCCGTCCATTGTTCTCTTTCTCTTCTCTCTCAAATTCCACCATTGATACATCATCATCCAAGCTCCCAAACACTTACCTACCTTTATTAATTTTGTTGGAATCTTAAAGAAACCTTCATGTCCTTCCTTGAAGTGAAGAGAACACACCAAAATCTCAAGCAAGAATTCTGCCAAGAAGTGATTCTATAAGGGAAAGTGGAGTTTTGATTGAATTGAAGGTTGATTTAGGCTAAGAAGAGCTTGAAGACAAGGTTAGTGCTAAAAATCCCTATCAATTTTGAAGTTTTATGAATTTTTGTTAGGGTTTGCTATAATTAGGGAGTTTCTTATTTATGCCCTAATTGATGCAATTGGATGTTGATTATAACTCTTGGATGTATTTATTGTTTGAATATGTTGAGAAGATACAACCCAGTAGACAGAGGATTGGGAATTGGACTATAGATATGCACTAGAATCGGTGTCACCTCAGCAGAGTATTTTTTGGTAGGGCCTATGAGCTACAGAAAATTTTTGTTATTGTATATTATACTAAATTATTAAGTTTGTAATGTAAATTTTGATTTTATATAATAAATTTTATACATTATGCAAGTTAGTAAATTTTATAAATTTCCTGTTTGAAATGAGTTTGCAAATTTGATATGGAACAAAATAGAAATGTTATGGATGAAAATGATATATAATTTGAGTTATTGAAAATGATGATGGAAATTGAGATTGATATGGAATTATTTAAATAGTTATTGATTTTAACAGGTTAAATGATAATAAAACAGGAAAAACTCTGGCAATTTCTCTATTTAAATATTATGATTTAATTAATATTGGGATTAAAATTACCAATGAATAAAGCAAGATAAGATAAGGTGCTCCGACACAGAATGTGACGTTCCTTGCTCAGCTACACTGTAGATCAATTGAGGGGTGTTACACCTGGGCCATAAAGAACTGTTCCTAAGCTTGTGGCTGCTCTTCCACCTGAGCAGCTCTGGGTCTCCTACCACGCCTCTTTGGGGCAAGTGCCTCATCTTGTGCCTATATTTCATTAAGCACTTCTAGCTCTGGTGCCATGGTGGCTCTCTTACCTCTATGCATTTTGCTGAAATTCAGCATTATTAGCCCACAAAATCCAAAATAAATATTATACATACCTTTAAACTCATAAACACATACAGGTATGCAAAGCAGAAACTAGATGCAAGGATAATAATACAAAGACGAATAAGGATCCTATACTCTGCATGTGACCCCCCAACAAGACTCTTTTAAAAACCCTAGACATGCACTTCCCATGAATCTAGAGCCTAATCTCTGATACCAACTTTCTCATGACCCAAATTATGGGCCGAATCGATACTAAGACTTGGGTCAGCATAAGGCCCTTAAAGCCCGTAATAAGCCTAACTATTCCTAGCCTAGCTGTAAAGCCCAACACTGTAATCCAATTTCAAGAAAATAAATGGACAGAGTTCGACCATAAATTAGGCTACCCAACGGGGAGCAATATCTCACATGACTTGTAATCACAACATAAATCAATTTGGGAGCTCAGCTCACCCTTACAATCCACAAACAAATACATATAACCCAATGGGAGCTTAGCTCCCTCATCCGAACACAATCACATAATAACTTTAACAACATCCAACAAAATAAATTATTACAATCCCAGAAAAGTTTAACACACTATTAGTACATGCGGAGTTTCTAAAATATAAACAAGGAAATAAGAATATAATAAATCTGCTTCTAGTAAACCTACGAGGAAGAAAGTAGGTTAATCTCAAAAAACCCTCCTGTCACCTGGGAAAAATAGTTGAACAAGAGTGAGTGTTTGACTCATATAGTAAGGTATTGATTTTAAATACAATTTCTATAACTATCTGAGGCTAATGCATCCCAAAGTATGAAATGCAATATATACCAACATATTCAACTAAATTCAAACAATACTCGCACAAAAGATAATTTGGAGCACTCACACACCCTGACTTATCCACAAAAAGGATCGGGTCTCAGCGAGTCATGCTCCAGCCGTTCTACCCATCCTACCCGTATCCAAAATCACACCACATATACACCAACACATGCATATAACTCCAAATTACGTTACGACAACACCCACAATAATTTCATCAAATAAAATGCAATACAAATCATGCCTAATATTTAGCTATTTACATATATGTATAAGTGAATGCATGGGCATACCTTGAATATATAATAATATTGAAATTAGAAATAAAATTAATATCTACTCACCAATCAACCAGAGATTATTGTGGCGGTTGGGTGGAGAAAGATGGCTGACCCTGATCACCTAAACAATTATATTATAAATTTATTAGTACTAATTCAAATCAAGAATTTAAAGAGGCAAAGACACCCTAATTTATGTCGAAAATCGGGTAGAGTTTTCCCTGTACCTAGGACCTACCCAACCTACAAAGTTGCTCAAACAACACTTCTAAGACCATAAGCCTCAAGCCCACATATTATTAATATCACATGGCCTCTCCTAGGCCCACCAAACTATACCAAACTCATGCATTCAGATGATTCAGTTGTATTACTTAAAACTAACATTTTGCAAAAATCATCCAAACTAGCTCTAAAAATTCTAAATCCTTAATGATGCTATTAAGCTATTACGAAAGGAATTATAATTTTCTAGCTACTCACGAATATTTTATGAATTGTTATCCTAAACCCGACATTGGGTAAATAAAGCAATTTAGAGTTCGAGTTTACCTACGCCAATTCTGAGACTTGGAAGGCATCTAGGGCATCTGAAAATGGTGGCGAGGACTATAATCCTTACCTATTTTCTGGGGTAGGTCCATCAGCTCGCTTGTTTGGCCCGAAAATGCAAATCCAAGCGTCGGTGAAATTTCCGTGAAATGAGAGTACCTACACGAAGCCCATAATACTAGAAGTTAGAATATAATTTTTATTTAATTAAATAAACTCAATAAAGGCCTGAAAAAACACTGCAAAGCTTATGAGACCTACCGAAATTTCAGTGTTGAAAAAATTTGAAATTTATATCGTTGTGAAACTCTTGCCAAGTAAAGCGTGCCGGTGGTCTCGGAATTCCTGTGGAGTTTCCGATTTGAGATAAATCTAGCCCAAAAGTTAAAATGGGCTAAAATTTCTTAGGCTTAATTCGAACAAACTGCTCAATGAAAATTTGTGTTCTTAGTGTCTTTAGAAAGCTCTCGGAGAGTAGAGCATGATTGAAACTGAACTCGGTCCAATTGATGGCCGGATCGACCAAAATCAAGTCGAAAAGTTGAAAAAGCGCGCAGGCGAGGAAGGAGTTTTTGGCACATTTTTTTGGCGACTAGGGTAACAACCAGCAACGGGGAGGGGTTCTAGTGGCGCATCGGCGTGTGGGGGAGGCTGGGGGTGATTAATCGGCGATGGAGAGGTGAGAGGAGAGAGAAAAAAGAGAAAGAAGGAAGGAGGGACGTGCGCATGGGGAAGAGGAAGAGAAAGAAAAAGGGGACCAGTCCGATTCAGTCCGATTTAATTCGATCGGTTCGATTCAAGATATCTAAGATTGAATTTTTACTCTACCTTGAAACCCAAAACGAGATCGAAAAATTCCAAAAAATTTATTGGAAACTCAAAAAAAATTGTAGAGTCCAAATGTATTTTTAAATTTGTCACATGGTCTTTAGATTAATTTTTAAAAATTGATAAATTTTATTGTCTAAAAAAAAATCAAACTTGATTTTAAAAATTCAGAAAATTTCAATTTAATTTTCATAATGTTTAATAAAATAAAATATTATAATTTATATATAAAATAATTATTTAAAAATTTAAATTGTTACAGACACTCTTTGGTAGCCCATTTGCTGCAAAATCCTAGGCAAAGAACAAATCAGAGACAAAACTTTAGAAGCAAATCGAGAAAGCCTTCTTTCTGGAACCATAGATTTGCGGCAAAAGTAACCCAAAGCAAACTTATTTATGCACAGCCACCCTGCTTGAAGGTGGGGAAGGCAACCCACTTTCGGAACAAAGGGACGGAGATCACTAGATCGGCAAGAGGTAGAGGCTAAACTCAGAGATTAAGGGCGACTTAGAGAGAAAATTTTGAGAGAGAGCTTTTTTCTTAGCTGAAAAATGACAATGAAATTTTCTAGTGATTATCATTAATTAAATATGAAATCTTTTTATGAACTTTCAAAGTCTTTAATTGCCTCAAAGAGTAGGAAGTGGAGATCTAATCTTTTAAAAGTTTTCAAGTAAATATAAATATATCAAAAACTTGATATGTGTTCTGTAAGTGCATGGAATTGCACAAGCAGGCAACGATAAATAGGATTATCATTCCACAAGGATTAAATTTAAGTAAAAAATGTGTGTTAACTTCACCAATATCTAAATGGTCGAAATTTGATGAAATTGAAAATTAACTATAAACGAAGACTGACAATAATTATAAAGATAAAAAAAAAATTAAAGCTAGATTCAAATTCAAGAGATAAAGTACCAGGATATATTTGACTTCATTTAGGTTAAATATAAACTCTATATATTATGTCTAGTAATTTAATTTTAACTATTAATGCGTGAATCAATAACCATAATTTTTCAATAACTTCTCCCAAGAATTATCAAAAATATTTATTAAAACTCACAATCTATTGATAGTAAATCAAATTTTAACTAGTTCTAATAAATAATATGGCTATTTTCAAACAACCCAACAAGTCTTACATTCTGCTCTCGCTGCAGTTTTTATTCAACTGCTGCTTGCTATTAACTTAGATTCATAATCTTGCCTCTCAATACAAATTATAAATCAAATCATTTAAGTATCAAATATTGAAACTCAAAAACATTAAGTCTAAATAACAAGAAAATGCATTAATAGAGAAAATTAAACAGAGTATTGGAATTTACATCAAATTAAGGCTATATCAATTGCCCTAGTATGAGAAATTAGTTCCTCAACATCTCAAATTCAACCAAATCATCAAAATCCAAAATAATTATGACAAATAAACTCTATAATATTATATTAAAATAAAGAAAATAAAGAAAGAAACACTAGAACTTTAATATAGAAATAAGTACTTTGTTAAAATTGAAATGATTTTAACAGTGATCTATTTCTGTCACTAACTCATATGTGCATGTGATTTATCTATTGGCAAAAAACAAAACTTTAATAGATGAAGAAATCTGATCAGCTCCAAACTCGTTCTTTTCCTTTGATTTTTCAGCTTCTTGATGGAAATGTTGGTGTTTGAAGGGCCAAAGTGACTCTTCTGCTGAAAATGAAGAATTCGATCCCTTTAACCACCCACAATTCTGGATTGTTCTCCATTATCTACTGAGGTCTCAACCCTTGATTGAAGAAGAGAAAACGCGTCAAGTAGATCTCACAGCTAGGGTGTGTGCTTGTCCAATTTCTCACACCCTGGGTGTGAGATGGGCAAGGCAAAAGTCAACACTTAGCTCTTTGTTTTTTTTTTTTTTTTTTTTTTTTTTAATATTTCTATTTGCGCATGGTTCACAGGTATTAACTTATAAAGACACGGAATTACTTTTTCGTCCATAAAGTCCCATAAGTACCTTAGCACTAATTTATCGGGAGATAATTGCGAAATATTAGAATGTTGTTTGTTTTTTGACAAATGTTAATGTTAATTTATTGGGATAAATATTACTTGATCACCATTACCATTATTTAGATACTACCACCCTACTATCGTCTACTTACTACCATCACTATTTGCTTCACATTGTTATCATCACGGCTTAATCATAGTTGTTGCTGCCACTACCACCACTGCTGTCACTGTTATTACTTATTATTAGCATTATAAATAAATTAAATATTAAAGTTAACATTATCATTACATTATATTATTTATATTGTTATTTTATAATAAAATATAAGAATATAATAACAATTATATTATATTACAACTTTAATTATATTAAATAATTAATTATATTACACTTTACTAAACATAACCAATAATATATATTCGTATAACTATTTAATATTTATAAAAGTGTAGTTATTTAATTTATATATTTAATTAAGGGCCGCTTCGATATAATTTGTATGCGTTTTAATTTTTTACTATACTTTTATAAAAACTAGTATTTTTTATAAAATTTATAAATTAAATAAATACAATTAAAAATGAGAATGTAAAGTAAGTTTTTATGCAAATCTCAGAAATTAAAAGATACTTTCAGGGTTTTATGTACAAGAATAAGTGCCTCTAATACCTAACAATAACATTTTTTTTTTTTAATTAAAGGGTCCACGTGATGGCAATTTAAATTTTAAATTGTAATTGTGGGCCTGTGTATGTAGATCCCATTATTATTTGAAAAAATAATCATAATTTTATTTTAATTAATTATCAATATACACATTAATTTTAATTTTAATTATTCTATAAATTTGTAACTAATTTTTCAAAACTGAGATAAATTTATCAAAATTAAAAATATGAAATAAAATTGCAAAAGGTTAAAAGAAAATAGCTTGTTTAAAGTCTAATAAAATTCCTCCATGGTATACCACAAATTGAAATAGCCTTCAGGGAAATTTTCTATAAACTGACCTTAAAACAATAGCTTTTAGGGGAAGAGACAAAAATAGCTTTTAGGTGCCTACAATTGATTAATGTTTAAAACATAAATATTAATCTAATAAAACAATTGTTTTTGGCATTTATGTTTTCTTTTAAATAATGCTTTTATCTTAAAATCATAAACGTTAGAATAATTTTTTTGGGGAAAATATTAGTAAATATTAAAACCATAAAAATATATATTTTTATATATTAAAACACAAATATTTGTCACGACCCCATCCCACGGGCCAAACTGGCACTAGGACCTGGGCCGGCATAAAGCCTCTGAGGCTCGTAGTAAGGCTTACTGTTCCTAAACCCATAACTAGAGTCAAAATTAAGGCTCAATATGCAAATAAAATAAAATAAAATATTATATTTTTATTCGAGCCAACCCAACTCGATAATAATTAGAACTAAAGTTAGGGGAGCCCAGTTCAACCCTGATACTATCATGTACAAAATATTTAATATCATAATAATTCTTCATTAAGTAATACCATAAATACATAACTCAATGTCACGTTGGAATTCTAGTTATTAAACAAACAAATAAATAAATAACACAAGAAACTATTAAACTAAGAAGCACAACCTGCAGAGAAAGAAAATGTAGGTTAGACTCAAGGAGATAAACTCGCTCCTCCTGCGACCTGGAAAAAAACTATTTAAACAGGAATGAGCATTCGACTCAAAGAGTTTAGATATTGTTTATAAGTGTAATTTCTATAACTATCTAAAATTTGTGTAATTCAACTATAAAATGCACATCTATCACATGTAACAAATTAATTCATAAAATATTCATACAAGAAGTTAATTTGGAGCTACTCATACACCCAATGTATCACATTAATATTTACATATGGGAGCTAATCCCCTATACAGCTCTCTTAATCCAATACCTGCCAATGAGCCCAACTCAAGCTGGACCTTCGCTTAATAATCCAAGTGTGAGGCTCAGCGAAATCAACTTACAGCCATACTCACCCCGACTTATCCATATATAAGGATCGGGTCCTAGTGAGTCAAGCTCTAGTCGCGACTACCCGTCCTACCCATATTCATATCCGTACCATATTCACGCCAACACACTCACACAGCTCCAAATTATCCTCAGGGCAGTAATCACAAACAAATAATAATAATTAAATATGCAGCAACTAAAAATGCTCCTAACATATTAACTACTTATGTGCATAATTAATTATTTATAAAATGCATGAGCATGCCAAATATATAATTAATATTGAAATTACAAAAATAATCAATATCCAACTCATAGACTAGTTGACTGAACTGTAGCTGGTCTGGCTGGAAGGAGAAGATGACCGACACCAATCACCTAAATATACACACCGACCTCTACCAAAAGACTGACAAAATTAAATAATTAATTCATGCTATATAATTAAAATAAATTCTAAGATCTTGCCAAAATTTCGATAGAGTTTCTCTTATAACTAAACCTAACTCCCCTGTAAGAAAATGCAACAACCACAACAAATAGAGCCTCAAACCTACAACAACAATTATAACGCCCATCTAGGCCCTATAAAAATCTTAATCTAGGTCCAATCTTCCAAACTTCAGCTCAGGTCTCTAACTCCTCTACAGTCCAAATAATTCAAAAATTATAAAAATATTCCTGGAGGTCCTATACATCGTCCTTATATTAATTAAAGCCATTTTACTTTATTTTACTAAGCCATAAATATTTTACAGATTTATCAGCTAGCTTAAACAAGGAACAAACTGCACAATTTGAGTTAGAGACTATCTTTGCAAATTCTGCTATGTGAAACGCGTCTGGAATGTTTGAAAATGCTAGGATCAACTATAATATTGACTATGTTCAGAGACAGGCCGCCGAGCAATCGGATTAGGCCGAAAACTCGGTTTCGAGCGCTGATGAGCTATCATCGATCCAATCACACCTAAACGAAGCCAAAAAATTATTAATAATTATCATATAATTATATTAATTTTTCGGGCATCAAAAGGGTCAAAAATCTCATCAAGTGATCTGGACCATCCGATGATCGCCTTTTTTTGAACTAGTCCAATCAGAGCGGGGTCAGCCCCATCTCGAAGGTTTCGCCGCTTTGAGTTTATCGGTGGTCTCAGATCGCCGATTCAACGGTCTGATTGTTGAAAATTTGATCGAAAACCTCAAAAAAGACCCATTTCCTTCTCCTTGATTTGCGTAAATCTAGCGACTATAGGAGCTGCCACTAGTCAAAAACTCTTCCATGGGCCAAGGGACATCTATCTAGACCGGTGGTGTGGCTGGAGAATGGCTAGAATGGCCAAAACAATTGCTTTCTTCCTCATTGGCTGCACACGATCTAAGGGGAAAAACAAGCTGTTTTCAACCGCTACAAGGTGGCTACCGACTGGGTAAGGCTCACCAGAGGTTAAGGGGTGGTTGGTGGTGCTAAATGGCAGTGGGTTTTTCTCTTGGCCAATGAAAACAAAGACAGAGAGGGAGGGGAAGTTAGGCGTTGAGGAGAAGAGAGAGGGAGGTAGGAGAGAGAAAAAGGAGCTGTTAAGGGGGACGGGGGAACGGGGGGAAATTAGTCCATGAATCTGGATGCAGGGACTGTCTAGGTTCTCCTTTTTTTAAAACTTTTAATTACCTAATAAGTCCTTAAAGTTTTATAAGTTTTTTAATTAAGTCCAAACTTGTTTAAGTAATTCGGACAAACCGCATTGCATTAACTAATTAAAATTAGATATTTAGGTAAAATACAATAACAATAATAATAATAATAATAATAATAATAATAATAATAATAATAATAATAATAATAATAATCAAGTTAATAACAATTTAATCAAATCTTAGAACCAAGATTGACAATAATGAAATAATATATTTTGATAATTGATTAATATTAATTTTAAAATTAATCATTTCAATTAAAATTGGACTATTAAATAATTTATAAAATATGTTTAGAAATAATATTAAGAATATATAAATGATGGTTTACAAAAATTACATACTATTAAAATAATATTTAAGTACCATATAAAAATATAAAATTTATATTTTTAAAATTCAGATTATTACAATCTTCCTCCCTTAAAAAAATTCGTCCCTGAAGTTTAAACAAAAACGGTCAAGGAAAGAAGGTGGTTGGTCCTTGCTCCTTGAACTCAACATATGCTGTCAAGCTGATCTATTATTTTTTAACTTTGCTGTAGTGTCTAAGCCATCATCATCCTTTCATAGCGAAACTCCTATATCCAACCACTTCTTAATCTTTTTCTGACATCTTTGATACTCTTTATTCTTTCATTGTACTCTGATGTAGTGGCTTGAAGTTCTAATCTTTGTTCTCTTCTATTGCCAATCTTTGTGGCACACACAAGTAACTCATACTGCTTATTTTACAATGTCTCATGAAGCGCCCTTCCGAAATAACTACCTTTGCACGCACTTTACCCAAGATCATTACTGATCCTGTTCAACTATTGGAACTTTAGCAAGACTTTTCATTGTGCTAAAAGCACATGTATCTCTTAATTCAATGATATTGTGAATTCCCACTTATTTCGTGCCACTAACAAGGTCCTTGCACCAACTCCTACTCATCTCATAGGTAATCAGCTATGTAGAGTCCCATCCAAATGCCAAGCATTCGTTACACCATCTATCGACATTGACAAGTGAATCGATCTCTCCTCTGACATAAAAAGCCACCTAGTCATCACGACTTATCATATCCTACTCCTTTTTTTGAAAAGAGAGTTTCTTGACTTTTGCTTGAACTTCTTACTATCTAACAAACTCCCTGACATATTGGCACTTGGATCGAGGATCCACCGCTCCCATGAGCCTGCCATTTTATCATAACTTGTCCTAAACATCCCTTAGCATCCCTCTCATACCATTTCTTTTTATCTTTTCTCACTTTGTGCCTTTTCTTTGAAGATATCCATCCCATCAACGTTAACTTTAACCTTTTTATTATTTCTTAATCCAAACTTGATTGCTAACTCCATTACTTTCAAAATTCTAACTATGTGATTAGTTTCCACTGGCACGTACAGCATATAGTATCACACTATAGCTCTAACCTATAACTCATTTTATAGAACTCAGGTAATTCACAATGGATGATTCTTCCTATTCCTCCTGCCTAAATGACCATTAAAACATTATCGTTCTGTACTATCTTTTGTAGGGAATTTGCTCTTTCTGGTTAGATAGGTATCTTTGATCCTATAAGTTCCATCTGAACTAACATGGTAGTGAGAAATGTGTGTTATACCACAATTCCAGACAAGATACTTTATGCATTCTTTCTCCTTGATATAGCCACATCTCTTGATCCTCCTTCATTCTTGACATTATGTATGCACTTACCATCATTTTTTGCTCAGGAGATTGTGTACGTACTAGTGCCCATCAAATTCTTAATTAATTGGGCCACCTTGACACAGCCTCCCTTCTTAACACAATCTCCTAGAATCAAAACATGAGCTAATTTGGAAAGAAGGAGAAATCTTCTCCTACAATTTATAGTACACCATTGTTTGATAAACAATGTTTAGCTCATACCCTTTAGTCTTCCTTTTCAATTTCATCCTTTCTTTGCAATTATTGTGCTTTATTATAAGATATCAGATGTACCTACCCTTTGTTGTATTGTTGTCCCATCTGACATATCATCTTGGAATTTACAATCCCTTTTTATTCTCCATTTGTCCTCTATACTTATAATCACTTGTCTAGTGCCCGTTATACTCTGTTATATTCTGGAAGATAAAGCACTGATAGATTTTTCCAGAACTAACTCCAGTCTTGCCAACAATCACTCCTCTGATCCTTGTACTTTTTAATAACTTGTAATTACATCTATGCCTATCTTGTCCTATCATGTCTTCTACTAGTGTTCTATTACATATTATCATACTATCACTCATATTTCCTTACAAAATTATCCTATTGGTCATACTGAAAATACCTGCCGGACCCTCAATTATAGAATCTAAGTCTCACCCTTTGAATTCCAACATCAAATCTTTGTGCCATTATCCCTCATTCTTTTCTCTCATCGTGCATGCTTGAATCCATTAGGTTGAGTTCTATTCAATTTATAACCTACTGACTTCGCTTTTTTGTTTAATAAGACAGTTTGAGTTACGGTTGCACACCCTCTGGTTACTACCAACTTTGGTTGCATACCTCACCTAACTTTTCTTATACTATTAACAATCTAAAAGGTCCTTGTCACATTGCTCCTTATTTTACCTTAGGGACAAAAAATAGACAAAGTTTATTCTAGATCCTGTAACTCGGAGCTCCAAGTTCTGCCTCCTAACACTGCACCAACTATGACCTGCTCTGAATTCTGCACTTTTGATTACTATACCTCGACAAATGTTCTCCCTAATATCATCCTTTTCTAAGCGCTTTATCCTTACTTTTCTAAGCCCTCTATCCTTACTTTTGAGCACTAGAACCACATTTTGCCTCCTCTGTATCTTGACTTTACTCTCCTTAATCTTATCCTACTTTGTGCCTTTCAGTTTATTCTTTAGCCAACTCCTTTTTATCTTACCCAGAACCTACCTTGATGACTTTATTCTTTAGTTCTATTCTCCTCTTTGGCTTGACTACTATGTTAGAAACTTGTACCCTTTTACTATCTCTACTAAGTCATCTACACCTTAATGTTACTCAGAATTGGTCCTTTGACCACTTTAGCTAGTACTTTTACTAGCATTCAGGTTATCTCTTATGCTACATTTGAACCAATTGTTTTAACCCTCCTTTCTGCACTTCTTTTATATACTAATATCCTATGATTTAGCTCTGCTAACTTACTGCCCTTACCCTTTCCTCTGCTTAGAGTATACTTTTATCTTGAGCAGTAAAAAGCTAAGGAGGAATTCAAAAAATAACAGTTGTATATTATTTGTGTGATCTCTGTTCCGATACTTTAAACTACATACTACCCTCTGCTACCTCAAGAAGAGGATCTGTAGGGATTCTATTTTTCCCACTTCCACTTAAAAAGCCAAAACTTAAGATACTAAGTATCCAAACCTGTCATTAAATTCAAAGGCTTTATGTCCATCATGATCTAATTACTTATGATTACTACAATGGAAGTTGTACCCTCTCTAGGGTACCTGAGCCAACAACTCTCTATCACACTCTGCAATCTCATTTGGGATACTATTCTATAGGTTACCCTCAACAGTAGTAACCTTTTATCTCTCCTGAAAGGATAAGATCATACCCTACATCACAACTGACTATAACTAAGGTACTGCATCTGCCACCTTGCCACAACCATGTCAGGCTATCTGCTCTTTATCATACTGCAAACTCCTTAAAGCGTCATTTCACAGGCTACGAACACTATTCATAGCATCCAGTCTCATTTTTAGGGGAGTAAAGTTATACTCTGCACCTTGCTGCCACACAAAGAAGATACTATTTTTATTAAACTTTAAGCAAAACATCCATTGTAATGCTAAAACTGTCTAAGACCCCATATCAGAGACCAGATGGTCTCACTCTATAGGTGTTACCTTTACTTTTTGACTCTACTAAAACCTCTAGTCTTATGGTAGCTCCTAATATAACTCTAGTTTATGCTAGGGTAACTGAGCCACTGGCTCTAGTTACAGTCCAACTATGACCTTTGATATTCTAGCTCAAGAGTTTATACTGCTAACTAGGAGTTCCAAACTCTTATGCAGAAATAGAACTCTGCTCTAGCATAACTGTACCAAAACAAAGGCTGTCTGTAACCATCCTCATCATGGTGCACCACGAGGAAGCACGCAGCTCTATATAATAATCCCATATCAGTACTATAATTTGCAGCATACAGAATAGACAATAAGAGCATTATGTAGGTTACTGAGGTACATCCCAACATACTGTTATCTCTAACCCCTTACACTTCAATAAAAAAATCATATAGAAAACTATCATGCTAGAACACTCAATTAATACCATAAACCTGCCTAACCAGATAGTCTATTAATAGCAGTCATAGTAGTACTCACACACGCTCTTAAGGTAGCTACACTATCATAACTGCTTCTAAGTACTCCTCCCTTACACTAATTAGGCATGCCACATGGCCCTATACTGACTAATCGCATTATCTCTTGGGGTACCTATCACTATGGCAGATATCAGCACATCTACTAACTCAAATTATATCACTTGTACTCTATAAAAACTAAGATACTAAACTGAAGCACTCTTACACTACCCAAGGAATAACGCATAATCTAGAATCAAGGAATTATAGAAGAAGACGAAACATGATCTTATACTCCATTTGTGATAACTCTAGGTATACATTTCCCCATAAAACTAGAGCCTAAGCTCTGATACCAACTTTGTTATGACCCGATCCTATGGGCCAGACCGGTACTAGGACCTGGGCCAGTATAAAGCTCTTGAGACTCGTAGTAAGCTTTACTATTTCCAAACCTATAACTAAGGCCAAAATTAAGGCCCAACATGTAAATAAAATAAAATAAAATATTATATTTTTATTCGGGCCAACTTAACTCGATAACCATCAAAACAAAAGTTAGGGGAGCCCAACTTAACCCTGATACCATCATGTAAAAACTATTTAATATCATAATAATTCTTCATTAAGTAATGCCATAAATACATAAACCAATGTCACAGCGGAGTTCTAGTTATTAAAAAAAATAAATAAATAAACACAAGAAACTATAAAACTAAGAAGCACAACCTGTGGAGAAAGAAAATGTAGGTTAGACTCGAGGAGATAAACTCGCTTCTCTTGCTACCTAAAAAAAAATATTTGAACAAGAATGAGCATTCGACTCAGAGAGTTTAGATATTGATTATAAGTGTAATTTCTATAACTATCTAAAACCAGTGCAATTCTACCATGAAATGTATATCCATCACATATTGTGATACCCTTTACCTGTCTACAGTGTAGCTGAGCGAGGCATATCACACTTGGTGCCGGATCGCCTTAACTTATCTTGTTTCTTTTTCTTAGTATTTATATTTTATTTTATTACTTTAGGGTTAATTTATCAAACGGAGAAACTAACAGAGCTTCCCTTAATTTATGCATAATTTTGATGATTTCCACCTATTAAAAATCTCAATAATATAATTTCAATAATGTAAATTCTTTCTCATATTCAATTCCAATATTCCATCTCAATATTGCAACTCATAATTTCATACACAAATAAATTCATATTCGAATTTCATAAATAAAAGATGAAAATCTCATTAATTACATAATTTACAAATAATTACATGAGTTTATAATTTACATGGCAAACTAAAAGTCTAACTACAAAATACAAAATCACTAATAGGCCTAGTCGGTCCTACCAAAATGTACTGCAGATGTAGTGACACTGGACACAATGCAGATCTGGACTCTAATCCCCAGTTTATGGTCTATTGGGCTCTCGCTCTGTATCTCCAGTACCTACGCGTGGCAAAAAGCGACGCGCTAAGCAATACAGCTTAGTGGTGTTAATATAAAATAAAAATAAACTAAATAAATAAATATGCAAAAATTTTTGCTGTTATTTCATTTAGACTGGATTTTTTGTAATTATTCATAATATTCTTAATTTGGTGCTTTTTATGTTCATTAATTGGTTATAATTTTCTAAGACTTATTTTGATTGCTCAAGTAACCTATACAAATTGACTGAATTAGATAAACGGATAAACTGACACTGGGTATCAAGTACTTCGGGCAGTCATACCATCAGTTACATAATGTCTGCCAGGTGTGCAACAGAATGGTTAACAAGCCATAATAGCAATTAAACATAAAGCCAAGTATATCAAAGAATAGCAAAATGGCCAGAGGCCATAATATCACAAAATGGCACTAAAGTCATTAATCACGAAATGGCATAAAGCCATAGGTAATACTACAATCGGAACCCTATTGGCATGCCAACCTATCCAAACCAATCACACTGGGCATATTAACTAAGTTAGGTATTTAGTTCTTTACATTAAATGTTTTGGTGGTTACTATTCACATTACTATTCATGTAAAAATGTTAACTTTTTCAATAATAATAGGTATACAAGTTCTAATTACACTATAATACCATATTTTGGATTTTACATTTGTTGGCATTGATTGCCAATTTTAATTTAAGGCTCATTAGGAGTTATTTCAAATTTTCAGATTTGGTCATTTATGTTTACTATTCCATTGGACTAATCTACAGTGAGAATTTGGCTAAACTTTCTTCATCAAAGTTGTTTCTTAATGTGTCTACTTTATTTCCCTTTTTGAATCACTCTATTTAGAGTTTTTTAGCTCAAGTTATGGCATTTTTATTATAACTAGCAGGATTGGTCCATTCTCAGATTTTCTAGGCAAATTTGGTTCTAGCAGTTTTGATAACCTAAATTTAGTTAGTAATTTGAATTGGTTAGGGTCAGAATTTGGGTTTCTATTCTCCATAAAAGTTGTTCTACTATGTCTAAGCTTTCTATGGGTTCAAGAATCAGGTCATTTGGACCTCTCTACACAAAGTTATGGCCATTTAAATAAACACTGTTTATTTGGTCATTTTCCAGATCCAGATTTTTGGTTACCCAGATTTAGGCAAATTTTATGTCACTCTAGGTTGGATTTTTGGGCAGGGTCTCTTCACCAAAAATGTGGTATTATGTCCCTAGTTTCACCTCCAATTGGCCTTACACTAATTGAAGCTACACAAGTCAACTTATTGCTACCCAAACACACTGGACTCATGTCTAGAATTTCTGGCACCTAGGGCAACTTGAACATTTTACCATTCAATGCCACAATTCACTCCAAACTCAGGTCAAACTATACCAAATGATCACTAATTGACCATTAAAACACCAATTCATCATCAACTCCATAAACCCCAATTTATGGGTTCAAAACCCTAACCACAAATTCCCAATCTCACATAACACATGCAATTCATATTATACTTTATATATATACTCATAACCAAACTAGAATTCAAGTTTAAATTGAATTACACACCCTAATTCTTTTCCCTACCATGGCTGGCAAAAATCAAGGGAGGTCCAAACATGTATATTTTATTTAAATTTCAATAATTTCTAATTCAATTTAGTGTTCTAATAAGGAATATAAAGAGAGAGAGAAAGTAATTGGCACTAAAATTTAAGTGAGCCAATCCCTAGCTTGCCAAACCTCTTTGTTTCTACTTCTTTTTGCTGCCTAGTGCTTATTGAAGGTGCAAGGTAAATTTTTTGTGAAGGAAAGAAGGGCTTTTATGGTGAATTTAGGTGGGAAAGGAAGCTTTGAGTGAAAAGAAATGGTGGAGTCTTTAATGGTGATTTTCGGCCAAGCTTGAAAGAGGTAGAAGATGAGTGAATTTTCTTTTGTTTTTATCCCTTTTTATCCTTTCTATTAGTGCTTATCTAATTTTGATTGGTGGAAGAATTTTAATTGCATCATCCTAGCATAAGGCTTACGTCATAATTGTAATTTATTTTTCATTTCATTTTATTTTATTTTCTTCTCTTCCCTAATCATTTTAAATTAAATTTTCATCAATATTTATTCACATTTTATGTTATATACCTCATTTACTTAAATGGACAAGTTGGTCAAAAATCATTTCTTAAGGTGAAATGACCAAAATGCCCTTCGTTTAGCTTACCGAGTTAAAATTGTCTGTACCGATTTACAAAATTTTTTTAGCATTTTCTTGGCATTCTATTGTCATTTAAGTGTCAATAATTCTTCACTGGAGTCCCAATAATTATTTTACAGGGTTTTTCCATGGGTCTAGAGTCAGCAACTGTCTTCACAGTCGCTTTCCGTTAGGGTTACCCATCGCCGTAGCTTCGGCTCATTTAACCTTATTGCATTTCATCTCTTAAATTTTTTCTTAATTTTTCTTATTACTATTTGAATTATTTATGACTCCTCACTCTAGTTTAAATATAGTTCTAAATATTCTGGCTGTTCGAATAGACGTTGGTCACCGGAACAGTAGAATATACGGACTACCTAAAGTAAGGGCGTTACAACTCTTCTCCTCTAACAATAATTTCATCCTCGAAATTTATCTGATGAAAACAGTTGAGGGAACTATTGCCTCATCATCTCTTCGCTCTCCCAGGTTGCCTCCTCGATGTTGTGGTGCCTCCAAAGTATTTTCACCAGTGGAATCTGCTTGTTTCTCAATTCCTTCACCTCCAAAGCCAGAATCCTTATTAGTTCCTCTTCATATGTCAAATCTGGTTAGATTTCAATCTCTTCCATGGAGATGACATGTGAAGGGTCTAATCTGTATCTTCTTAGCATAGATACATGAAATACATTATGGATCTTGTCCAGCTCTGGTGGTAAAGCTAGCCTGTAGGCCACTAGACCCACACGTTCAATAACTTCATATGGGCTAATGAACCTAGGGTTTAACTTATCCTTTCTCCCAAACCTCAATACTTTCTTCCATGGTGATACTTTGAGAAATACCTTGTCACTAACTTCATATTCTATGTCTTTTCTCCTCAAGTCAGCATAAGACTTCTGTCTGTCTGAGGCAACCTTCAAATTAGCTTTGATTAACTTCACTTTCTCCTCAGTCTGTTTTACCAGGTCTGGACCCACAAGCTTATCTTCACCTAGTTCAGTCTAGCACAATGGTGTTCTGCACTTCCTCCCATACAATGCCTCATATGGAGCCATCTGAATGCTACTCTGATAGCTATTGTTGTAAGCAAATTCTGCCAGTGGGAGGTAGTTGTCCCAACTTCCCTTAAACTCGATAACACAACTCCTTAGCATATCCTCAAGCACCTACCACATATTTCATGTTATTACTATCATTTCAATTTAATATTTACACTAATTCAATGAGTTTTAAGTTTTACCTGAATTACTCGTTCCGACTGTCCATCCGTTTGAGGATGAAAAGCCGTGCTAAAATGGAGTTGTGTGCCCAAGGCTTCTTGCAACTTCTTCCAAAATCTGGATATGAACCTTGGGTCTCTATTATATATGATGGAAAGTGGGATTCTATACATTCTAACTATCTCACTGATATACAACTCTGCTAGCTTTTCCAGTGAGTAGTCAGTTCTGATTGGCAGAAAATGTGCTGATTTAGTCAATCTATCTACTATCACCCATACTGCATCATGCTTCTTCTGGGTAAGAGGTAGACCACTAATGAAATCCATGGTGACCTGATCCCATTTCTATTCAAGTATGCTTATGGGCTGTAACAAACCTGATGGAACTTGGTGTTCTGCCTTGACTTGCTGACATGTCAAGCATCTAGTTACATAGTCAGCTATGTCCTTCTTCATACCAAGCCACCAGTAGTGAGGCTTCAAATCATGGTACTTTTTTCTACTTCCTCGGTGCATAGTATAAACACTATGATGTACTTATTTCAGAATACTGGTCTTCAATTTCCCATTATCTGGTATACACATTCTTCCCTTGTAGTACAAACATCAATTTGTTTTCACCTCATATTTTGTTTCCTTACCCTCTGTGATTTTGCCCATAATAGCCATTAGTTTCTCATCTACCCTCTACCCATCTTGTATCTGCTATAGCAGGTTTGGCTTCACTTGCAACTCAGCCAAAATAGCTCCATCCTGAGCTAAGGATAAGCGGGCATTCAATGATCTCAATGTTGTAATGGACTTTCTGCTCAAGGCATCAGCAACTACATTTTCCTTCCCATGATGATAATTAATTACACAGTCATAGTCTTTCAGAAACTCAATCCATTTTCTTTGTCTCAGATTGAGCTTCTTCTAGGTTAGTAAGTATTTCAGACTCTTGTGGTCTGTGTATATATAACACTTTTCACCATACAAGTAATGCCTCCATATCTTCAGTGCAAATATGATCGCTGCTAGCTCCAGATCATGGGTAGGGTAGTTCTTTTCATGTGGCCTTAATTGCCTAGAAGCATAGGTGACTACTTTTCCCTCTTGTATCAACACACACCCTAACCCATTATGGGAAGCATCACTGTAGACCACAAAGTCTTTCTAAGATACTGGCTATGTTAACACTGGTGCCTCTATCAACATAGCCTTCAATATCTCAAAACTGGCTTGACACTTGTCATTCCAGTGAAATCTTACATTCTTATGTAGCAACTTATTCAGTGGAGAAGCTATAAGAGAAAACCCCTTCACAAACCTTCTGTAGTACCCAGCTAGCCCCAAGAAACTTCTGACCTTCGTTACATTTCTGGGAGGCTTCCATTCCATCACTGCTTCTATCTTCTTGGGATCCATTCTAATCCTATCAGCTGATACTATGTGTCCAAGAAAAGCAATCTCATTCAACCAGAAGTCACACTTAGACAGCTTAGCATACAGTTTCTTCTCTCTCAATGTCTGCAGAATAATTCTCAAATACTCATTATGCTCCTCTTTGTTCTTGGAATACACCAAAATATCATCAATAAAGACCACTACAAACTGATCTAAGTATGGATGGAAGATACAGTTCATAAGGTCCATGAAAGCTGTTGGTGCATTTGTCAAACCAAACGGCATCACTAGAAATTCATAGTGCCCATTCTGGGTTCTGAATGTAGTCTTAGGCACATCTGCATCCTTTACCCTTAGCTGATGATACCCTGATCTAAGATCAATATTGGAAAATACTCCTGCTCCCTTCAATTGGTCAAACAGATCATGTTGACAATGGGTACTTGTTCTTCACAATGGGTACTTGTTCTTCACAATCACTTTATTTAACTGTCGGTAGTCTGTACACAGTCTTAATGTCTCGTCTTTCTTTTTCACAAATAGCACCGGAGCTCCCCATGGTGACACACTGGTCGTATAAACCCCTTATCTAGTAACTCCTGCAACTAGATTTTCAACTCCTTCAATTCAGTGGGTGCCATCCTATAAGGAGCAATTGAGATTGGTGTTGTACCCGGCATAACCTCGATAGCGAATTCTACTTCTCTTTCTGGTGGTAAACCAGGTAATTCTTCAAGGAAGACATCAAGGAAGTCACATATAGTAGGTATGTCATGGAGACTAGATCCAGCCTTTCTGGTATCAACAACATGTGCCAGATAGGCTTCACAATCCTTCCTGATCAGTCTCCTTGCAGCAGTGACTGAGATGACATTAGACAGAAAATCTATCCTTTTCCCCGTAACTGTTATCTCATCATTCTCAGGAGTTTTTAATGTAATCCTCTTCAATCTACAATCAACAATTGCTTGATAATGTGCTAGCCAATCCATTCCAAGAATGGCATCAAACTCGTGGAAGGGCAATTTAATTAGGTCTGTCGAGAACTCATACCCTTGAATCCTCAATGGACAACTTTTACACACTCTATTTACCACCACACTATGGCCTAGCTAGTGGGTTAGTAACTAGAATATCTTGGTCACTTTCCTCTACATGAATTCCCCTCTCCACGGGTGACTCAATATAAATGTATGAATGTGTGGATCCTGGATCCACCAATGCATGCACAAGTATGTCATAGAGAGAAAACATACCCCTGATGACATCTGGACCATCCTGCTCCTCCTGAGCCCCCATGGCATATGCCCTGGCTGGTGCCCTTACCTCTGGCCTTTTAGTTGACTCTGATGCAGGCATCTGTGAAGTACCAGCTACCTCAGATTTACCCGGCCTTCTACCCCTTTGAGCTACAGGGGTAGGTCTATCTGCTGGTGTTGGGGCAGCCTTAGCAGGGAGCAGCCTTAGCAGTTCTCCTTGGGCAATCTCTTATCTAGTGCTCAGTAGACCCACACTGAAAGTAACCCCTAGTCACTCGCCAACACTCGCCTCTATGCCACTTATGACAGTGTGGACACACTGAAGATGCTGCTAGGGCTGGTCCCCTATACACCATCCTTGGAGAGCTACCCACTGATAGTGTGGATTGGCCTCTCCTAGATGTGAACTGAGATTTAGGCTTCTGGAACTGGCCCTGACCTTGTGTCTGACTTTGGCTCTGAGATTGAGGATCTTTGAACTTCTTACCAGGTGCAAAGGAAGAACTAGTCTGACACGGACCTCTCTTCTGTTGTCTATCTCTTCTGCTTTGCTCATTTATTCTGACCCTTTCCACTTTCAGTACAGCTTCAACTAACTGAGCAAAGTCCATGATCCGTAAGGCAGTGATGAGTAGCTTGATATTGTCATTCAATCCTTCTTCAAAACTTTTGCACCTTTCAACTTTTGTGGGAACTATTTCTCTTCTATATCCGCTCAACCTCACAAATTCCCATTCATATTCAGATACTGACAGCTGTCTCTGTCTCAAACAGATGAATTCCCTTCTTCTTTCTTTCAGATACACATTACTGACGTACTTCTTTCTAAACTCTGTAAGGAAGAAATCCCATGTGATCTGGTTTGGTTACACCTCCCTGGATACTGTGTCCCACCACTGATAGGCATCATCCTGAAATAAGGACACAACACTCTCTAAGTTCTACTCTGGGGTGCAATGGAGTTGTCTCAGTACTCTTTTCGCTCTTTCTAACTAATTTTCAGTTGCCATGGGATCATCTTCTTTCTTACCCAGGAAATCTATAGCACAATACTTTCTTAGTTTCTCTAAATGGGACTTCTGTGGTGTTGGTTGTGGTGGCGGAATTGTTGGGATTGCCCCCGTCATTTGTCTGAAAAAGGCCATCATCTGCTCAAATAGCGCTTGTTGGGGTTGTGCAAGTCACTCAGGTATTGGGGGAGCAGGAGCTCCCCCACCTCCAGCTTCAGCCATGTGTGGAGCATGACTCTCCACCTCTTCCTCTATTGCTCTTTGCGATGTCGGTTCCATATCCTAACCAAATAATCAAAGACAAACAGATCTGCATTAGTGTCACCTTAACTCTTACAAATGCAATGCATGGTATGAACTCTATCTAAACTTAGAAATGCCTAAACCATTCTCAGATACCATTAAATGTGATACCCTTTAACCTTTTACAGTGTAGCCGAGCGAGGCATGTCACGCTTGGTGCCGGATCGCCTTAACTTATCTTGTTTCTTTTTTTTAGTATTTATATTTTATTTTATTACTTGAGGGTTAATTTATCAAACGGAGAAACTAACAGAGATTCCCCTAATTTATGCATAATTTTGACGATTTTCACCTGTTAAAAATCTCAACAATATAATTTCAATAATGTAAATTCTTTCTCATATTCAATTCCAATATTCCATCTTAATATTGCAACTCATAATTTCATACACAAATAAATTCATATTCGAATTTCATAACTAAAAGATGGAAATCTCATTAATTACATAATTTACAAATAATTATATGAGTTTATAATTTACATGGCAAACTAAAAGTCTAACTATAAAATACAAAATCACTAATAGGCCTAGTCGATCCTACCAAAATGCACTGCAGATATAGTGACACTGGACACAATGTAAATCTGGACTCTGATCCATAGTTTATGGTCTACTGGGCTCTCGCTCTGTATCTCCAGTACCTACGCATGACAAAAAGCGTCGTGCTAAGCAATACTGCTTAGTGGTGTCAATATAAAATAAAAATAAAATAAATAAATAAATATGCAGAAATTTTTGTTGTTATTTCATTCAAACTGGATTTTTGGTAATTATTCGTAATATTCTTAATTTAGTGCTTTTTATGTTCATTACTTGGTTATAATTTTTTAAGACTTATTTTCATTACCCAAGTAACCTATACAAATTGACGGGACTGGATAAATGGATAAACTGGCATTGGATATCAAGTACCTCGGGCCGTCACACCATCAGTCACATAGTGTCTGCCAGGTGTACAACAGAATGGCTAACAAGCCTTAATAGCAATTAGGCATAAAGCCAAGTCTATCATAGAATAGCAAAATGGTCAAAGACCATAATATCACAAAATGGCATTAAAGTCATGAATCACGAAATGGCATAAAGCCATAAGTAGTACTCCAATCAGAATCCTATTGGCATGCCAACCTATCCAAACCAATGACACTAGGCATACTAGGGCATATTAACTAAGTTAGGTGTTTAGTTCTTTACATTAAATGTTTTGGTGGTTACTATACACATTACTATTCATGCAAAAATATTGACTTTTCAATAATAATAGATATGCAAGTTCTAATTACACTATAATAACACATTTTAGATTTTACATTTGTTGGCATTGGTTGCGAATTTCAATTTAAGGCTAATTAGGAGTTATTTCAAATTTTCAGATTTAGTCACTTATGTTTACTGTTCCATTGGACCAACCTATAGTAGGAATTTGGCTAAACTTTCTTCATCAAAGTTGTTCCTTAATGTGTCTAATTTAATTCTCTTTTTGAATCACTCTATTTGGAGTTTTGTAGCTCAAGTTATGGCATTTTTACTATAACTGGCCGAATTGGTCCATTCCCAGATTTTCTGGGCAAATTTAATTCTAGCAGTTTTGATAACCTAATTTTAGTTAGCAATTTGAATTAATTAGGGTCATAATTTGGGTTTCTATTCTCCATGAAAGTTGTTCTACTATGTCTAAGCTTTCTATGGGTTCAAGAATCAGGTCATTTGGACCTCTTTACACAAAGTTATGGCCATTTGAACAAACACTGTTCATTTTGGTAATTTTCTAGGTCCAGATTTTTGATTACCCAGATTTAGGTGAATTTTATGTCACTTTAGGTTGGATTTCTGGGCAGGGTCTCTTCACCAAAAATGTGGTATTATGTCCCTAGTTTCACCTCTAATTGGCTTTACATCGATTGAAGTTACGCAAGTCAACTTATTGCTACCCAAACACACTGGACTTAAGTCCAGAATTTCTGGCACCTAGGGCAGCTTGAACATTTTACCATTCAATGCCACAATTCACTTTAAATTTAGGTCAAACTATACCAAATGGTCACTAATTGACCATTAAAACACTAATTCATCATCAATTCCGTAAACCCCCAATTTATGGGTTCAAAACCCTAACCATAAATTCTCAATTTCACATAACACATGCAATTCACATTATACTTTATATATATACTCATAACCAAACTAGAATTCAAGTTTAAATTGAATTACATACCCTAATTCTTCTCCCTACCATGGCTGCTGAAAATCAAGGGAGGTCCAAACATGTATATTTTGTTTAAATTTCAATAATTTCTAATTCAATTTAGTGTTTTAACAAGGAATATAAAGAGATAGAGAAAGGAATTGGCACTAACATTTAAGTGAGCCAATCCTTAGCTTACAAAACCTCTTTATTTCCACTTCTTTTTGCTGCCTAGTGTTTATTCAAGGTGCAAGGTAAATTTTTTGTGAAGGGAAGAAGGGCTTTTATGGTGAATTTAGGTGGGAAAGGAAGCTTTGAGTGAAAAGAAATGGTGGAGTCTTCAATGGTGATTTTCGGCCAAGCTTGAAAGAGGTAGAAGACGAGTGAATTTTCTTTTGTTTTTATCCCTTTTTATCCTTTCTATTAGTGCTTATCTAATTTTGATTGGAGGAAGAATTTTAATTGGATCATCCTAGCATATGGCTTGTGTCATAATTGTAATTTATTTTTCATTTCCTTTTATTTTCTTTTCTTCTCTTCCCTAATCATTTTTAATTAAATTTTCATCAATACTTATTCACATTTTATGCCATATACCTCACTTACTTAAATGGACAAGTTGGTCAAAAATCATTTCTAAAGGTCAAATGACCAAAATGCCCTTCGTTTAGCTTACCGAGTTAAAATTATCTGTACCGATTTATAAAATTTTCTTAGCATTTTCTTGGAATTCTATTGTCATCTAAGCCTCAATAATTCTTCACTGGAGTCTCAATAATTATTTTACAGGGTTTTCCTGTAACACCCCTCACCCGACTACAGTGTAGCCGAGCAAGGCGTGCTACATTCGGTGCCGGAGCACCCTAACTTATCTTACTTTATTTCTTTAAAAATTTTGTTCTCGTTATATTTAATATCGATTATTTTTTGACAGAGAAACTAATGAAGTTTCCCCTATTTTATTATTGTTTGACGTGTTTTACTATTCACCTGTTTGAAAATTCAACTATATTTTCACAATAAAAATATCATTTATGCTTATCATATTCATCTCATTTTCAATTCTTGTAATTCACGTCTCATTCATATATCTCAATTTCATATTCATTTCCATGCATTTTCATTCATGCACAATTTATATATATAAATTCTCAAGTTTCATTAATTTACATGATTTACAGACTGATTACATAAATTCATAATTTACATGATATACAAATTAATTACAATTCCATAATTTACATTTCAACATAATAACTAATTATAATGTACAAAATACATAGTATGACCTATATGGGCCCTATCTACATGCATTGCTGAGGTGGTGACAACCTTGAATAATTCAGACACTTCTGCAGATCAAAACTCCAAAATCTCTGTTTATTATTCGCTGGGCTTTAACTTCAGTACCTGCGCGAGGAAACAAATCCATCGCGCTAAGCATTGCTGCTTAGTGGTGCAATAATATAACAAGAAATAATGTATACAAATAAAAATAATTAGAGCATATTTTCTATACTCAAAAATTTTACTGGGTTCATATGAAATTTGCCATACAGTATATTTTTCGTCATTTATGTTGCTCTCTAGATCTCTTTTGTCATAAGTTTACAATAATCATTTACATAATGTGCAAATAAATCTAAATATTTAGTTTATATTTATTTTATTATGAAGGATGCATTCCTAATAATTACTTATGTTATGCTTATTTTGCTAGTCTTTCATTTACTCTCTTCTTCTTTTCTATGTGTTGTGGATCATTTCATAATAATTAAATTCTTAATACTAGTTTAATACCTTTCGGATTTTTCTCACTGATTTATTTAGTTTCTAATATTTTCAACTTATCTCAATAAATTTTTCTGCCTAGGTAACCTATGACAGGCTAACTAAACTGGATAACGGGTCGTTGGCACTAGACACCACGGTGCCTCGGGCCGTCATACCATGGGACCCAGAACGTCAAACACGTATGCAATCAGTATGGCTAAAAAGCCATGATAACACATAATCGGGCATAAAAGCCATGAATGTTGGCATAAAACCATGAATGCAGGCATAAAGCCATGAGTGCGGGCATAAAGCTATGAATACAGGTATAAAGCCTTTTGCAGTACTGCTAAAACAATACCCTATTGGCATGCCAATCTATCCAATCTGACACACGTGTCTAGGCAATTCATGGGCACATAGTACCATTAAGAGTTTATATGTTTCATCATTTCATTATATTTTTCGTTTATATATTTTATAGCATTCTAATTTTGTTTATAATGGAAACATAATTTCCAAATTCACATTTCTAGGTAATTTATGCATTCATCATAATATTCATACTAATTACAATTCACATTCATTTAATCTCATGTACCATTCACATTCAAAACATCTTTTCTTTCTCTCTTGATGGGAACCTAAATCCCAAATGACACTTTTATCACATTTATTCATTCAACAATCTATTCATGTAAAGTACATTTCATTCTTCAAGTTGTATTGCTAATATATTATGAACTCTATTGGTGTTGGGAGTATAAGTCTCAACAGTCCATCTAGGTTAATTTCATTTCATATTCAAGTAGTATCACTCATGTTTTATTAAACCTACTAGTAATGGGAATAAAAATCTTAATTATATATTCACATAACTTAAATGTTCATTAAGTCATTTAGGTAAATTACTATTTCTATTCCAAGTAATCCATGAACATTTCATGGATTCCAAATTTCATATCTTAATTTCCTTTACCAATTTAGTTATTACACTTTGTGTCTTTGTATTACTATTTACCTTACTATTCACTCAAATTATTGACTTTTTAATACATAATAAATTTATTGAACTTAAGTTCACCAAGATACCACATTTTGCATTCTAAAGTTGTTGGTATTGGTTGCCAATACCATTTCAAAGCTTATCTTATGTTATTCAAAATTTTTAGATTTCATGCCCTAGGTTTACTGTTCCATTGGTCATTTGTACAGTAGGAATTTGACAAAATTGTCTTCATGAAAGTTGTTCCTTATTGTGTCTAGTTACATTTCTTTTTTTGAATCACTCCATTTGGAGTTTTGTAGCTTAAGTTATGGTCATTTTACCATAACTGGCCGGATTGACTCGTACCCAGAATTTCTGGGCAATTTGGTTCTGCCAGATTTGGTGACCTAAGTTTGGTTAGTAATTTGACTAGGCTATGGTCAGAATTTGGATTTGTATTCCTCATGAAAGTTGTAGGGCTATGTATCAGCTTTCTGATGGAAAAATTTCAGGTCAATTGGACCTTTCTATACTGAGTTATGACCAAATGAATAAACACTGTTCATTTGGTCATTTTGCCCAGGCAGAATGCAAGTCACCCGGATTAGGGCAATTTTTAGGTTAACTTGGTTTGGTTTTCTGGGTAGGGTTTCTTCACCAAAGTTGTGCCATTATGTGTCTAGTTTCATGTCCAATTTGCCTTGTACCAATTGAACCTATGCAACTCCATTTATGGCTGCCTAAACCTGTTGGACTCACAACCAGTCCTGCAGGTCACCAAGGGCAGCATGCCTAAGCTCAACTCCAACATCCTTACTCACTTCAATTCCTCCTCACACACATTCATATGGTCACTAATTGAACATTACAAGGTTAATATACCATTTCATGAGCAAAACCTATTTTTTTTTCACAAACCCTAATTTCCAAGTGTCCATTTCATGCTATCATGCCATCTAACACATCCAACACACATAATCCAACATCTAACTCAAGTTTTCTCATCACAAACCACTTCTAAACAATTCAAGTCATACAAATCAACAAATCTCATCCTTCTCCCATGGCTGCAAATTTTCATACACACTTCAATATAATTGTTTTATTCAATTTTTCAACAAACTCTCATTTAATTAGTCTTCCTAACAAGGATTAAAAAGAGAGGGAAGTAAGTATAGGCACTAACCTTTTTGAGCGTCACTTAACCTTGATTAAACCTCCCTAATCTCTTCTTCTTTGGCTACCAATAGCTTTTTCTAGGTGAAAAATCAAATTTTTGTGAAGGGACTTGGCAATTTTGGTGAACAAATGGAGAGGAAATTCAAGCTTTTAAGCTTGAAAATGGTGGAACCTTTTCTCTCTCTCTCTCTCAACGTTTTTGGCTGCCCAAAGGTTGAAGATGCAGATTGTTTGTCAATTTTTGGTCTCTTTTATCTCTTTTAATGAGTTTAACAAATTGTGATTGGTGGAGGAAATTTAAATGACATCATATGATGTCATAATTAGCATTTTCTTTCATTTTCTTTTTTTCTCTTCTCTACTCATTTCCAATTTTATTTTTAGTAATATTTATTCATATTTTAATCATAATAATTATTTACTTAACTGAACAATTCGGTCAAAAATCATCTCTGAAGACAAAATGACCAAAATGCCCTCCGTTTGGCTTATTGAGCCAAAATCGTCTGTACTGATCTAAAAATTTTTCTAAGCCTTTTCTTGGCATTCTAATGCCATAGAACCCCCAATGACTCTTCTCTAGAGTCCCAAAAATTATTTTATAAATTTTCCTCCGGGTTTAGGGCTCCTAGTTGTGAGAACCGCAACTTCCCATTGAGTTACCCATCGCTAGGGTCCCGGCTCATTTAACTTGGTTGTATTTTATTTCTAAAATTTTTCTTTAATTTTTCTTACACTTATTTGAGTTATTTATGACTCCTCGCTCTAGTCTAAATATTTTTCCAGACGTTCTAGCTATCCAGACCGACACCGATCAACGGAACAGTAGAATGTGCGGAATTGCTACAGTGAGAGTGTTACATTTCCCACGAGTCTAGGGTCGGCAACTATCTTCACAGTCGCTCCCGTTAAGGTTACCCATCGCCATAGCTTCTGCTCATTTAATATTATTGCATTTCATCTCTTAAATTTTTCCTTAATTTTTCTTATCAGTATTTGAGTTATTTATGACTCCTCACTCTAGTTTAAATATAGTTCCAGATATTCTGGCTGTTCGAATAGACGTTGGTCACCGGAACAGTAGAATGTACGGACTACCTAAAGTGAGAGCGTTACACATATAACAAATTAATTCACCCAATATTCACATGAGAAGTTAATTTGGAGCTACTCACACACCAAGTGTATCACATCAATATATACATAAGGGAGCTGATCCCCTATATAGCTCTCTTAATTTGATACCTGCCAGCGAGGTCAACTCAAGCCAGACTTTTGCTTAATAATCTAAGAGCAGGGGTCAGCGATATCAACTCAAAGTCGTACCCACCTCTACTTATCCATATATAAGGATCGGGTCTTAGCGAGTCAAGCTCCAGTCACGACTACCCATCCAACCCATATCCATATCTGTACCATACTCACGCCAACACACTCACACAGCTCCAAATTATCCTTAGGGCGGCAATTACAAACAAATAACAATAATTAAATATGCAACAACCAAAAATGCTCCAAATATATTAACTATTTATGTGTATAATTAATTATTTATAAAATGTATGAGCATGTTAAATATATAATTAATATTAAAATTACAAAAATAATCAATATTTAACTCACAAATTAGTCAACTAGACTGCAGTTGGTCCAGCTGGAAGGAGAAGACGGTCGGCACTAATCACCTAAACATACAAACTGACTTCTATCAAAAGACTGACAAAATTAAATAATTAATTAAAGCTATAGAATCAAAATAAATCCTAAGGTCATGCCAAAATTTCGGTGGAGTCTCCCCTATAACTGGACCTAACCCTCTTGCAAGAAAATACAACAACCGCAACAAACAGGGCCTCAGACCCACAATAACAATTATAACGCCCATCCGGGGCGGCCTACAAAAATCCTAATCTAGGTTCAATCCTCCAAACTCCAGCTCAATTCTCTAACTCCTTTACAGTCTAAATAATTATTTTTAGTACTTTAAAAATTATAAAAATATTCTTAGAGGTCCTCTACATCGTCCTTATATTAATTAAAGCCATTTTACTTAATTTTACTAAGCCAGGAATATTTTATAGATTTATCAGCTAACTTAAATAAGAAACAAACTGCACAATTTGAGTTAGAGACTATCTTTGCAAATTCTACTATCTGAAACACGTCCGGAACGTCTGAAAATGCTAGGATCGACCGTAATATTGACTATGTTCTGGGACGTACTGCTAGGTAGTCAGATCAAGCTGAAAACTCAGTTTCGGGTGCTAGTGGGCTATCATCACACCTAAACAAAGCTAAAAAATTGTTAATAATTATCATATAATTATATTAATTTTTCAAACATCAAAAGGGTCGAAAATCTCACTAAGCAATCTAGATCGTCCGATGATTGCCTTTTTCGAACAACGTCCAATTGGAGTGGGGTCAGTTCCATCTCGAAAGTTTCACTGCACTAAGTTCATCGGTGGTCTCAGATCGTGGATCCAACGGTTGAATCACCAAAAATCTAATCAGAAAGCTCGAAAAAACCCATTTTCTCTCTCCTCAATTTATGTGAATCCGACGATCATAAGAGCTACCACTGATCGGAAACTCTTCCATGGGCCGAGGGACATCGATCTGGACCAGTGGGGTAGCCGGAGGATGGCCAAAACGACCAAAACAATTGGCTTCTTCCTCATTGGCCGCACGCAATCTAAGGGGAAAAACTAGCCGTTTTCAATCACTATAAGGTGGCTACTGGCTGGGTAAGGCTCATCAGAGGTAGGGGGTGGTTGGTGGCACTAACAGCGAAGGGTTTTTCTCTTGGCCGGTGAAAACAAAGAAAGAGAGGGAGGGGAAGTTAGGCGCTGGGGAGAAGAGAGAGAGAGAGAGGTAGGAGAGAGAGAGAAAGGAGGCATTATAGGGGCGGCGCGGGCGCTCTCGAGGGCGGCAATTAGTCCATGAATCTGGGCGCAGGGACTGTCTAGGTTCTTCTCTTTTTTTTTTTTTTGAACTTTTAATTACCTAATAAGTTCTTAAAGTTTTTCAATTAAGTCCAAACTTATTTTTTTAATAGAGATCAACATTGCATTAACTAATTAAAATTAGATTTTTAAGTAAAATACAACAACAACAAATAATAATAATAATAATAATAATAATAATAATAATAATAATAATAATAATAATAATAATAATAATAATAATAATCAAGTTAATAACAATTTAATCAAATCTTAGAACAAAGATTGGCAATAATGAAATAATATACTTTGATAATTGATTAATATTAATTTTAAAACTAATTATTTCAATTAAAATTGGACTATTAAATAATTTATAAAAATATGTTTAAAAATAATATTAAGAATATGTAAATAAGGGTTTTACAAAAATTACAAATTAGTTAGATACTATTATAATAATGTTACAAATTAGTTAGATACTATTATAATAATGTTTAAGTACCATATAAAAATACAAAATTTATATTTTTAAAATTCAGGTTTTTACAAGAATCATAATATAAAATCCATAAACAACAGTATTGTTTATTGTTGTCATAAAAATAATTTTTTTAATAGCCACAATTCTCATTGCTTGGGTATGTATTATTTGATTATTAACTGATAAAATTTAATTATTTTAATAATAATAAATTTAATTCGATTCAATTTTCAGTTAATAATTATAAAAATTTTTAATGTTTAGTTATCAATTTAGTTAACTTTGATTATTAATTAAATTAATCAAAATAATTAAATTTTTTTTAATTATAATTTTATCAATAATATGTTATTTATAATTATTATTTTCATTATTTTATAATAATATTTATTCTCTTATTAATAAATATAAAATATATATATATATATATATATATATATATATATATATATATATATATATATATATATTGTTAATTTGGTTATAATTGATAACAAATCAAATATTTTTTATTTTATTTAAATTCAGTTTTCTTTTAATTTTGGTTCGGTTAATCGAATGCACACCCTTACTCATTATTACCTTTTTTTTCTATGTACCATTAATAGTAATTATTAATATTGTTATTGCATATTAGTTTTATAGCAGCAAAATAATGTTGTTATAAAATTTTTGCTAATATTTGTTGTAATGATACTTATATGCGTAATCACTTATTGATAATGTTGGATTAAGTTAAAAAAATTTAATATAAAAATTATTAAATATTTAATATTTATAAAAAAAAATAATCTTTATATATAAAATATCTTTCAAATATTAAATAAATGTAATTTTTCCACCACGCGATCCATTCCCAAAAACACAGAAAGAGGACTGGAAATGGAAATGGAAATGTGTTCGATTAACCCAAGGATAGAGATGTGTAGCTGATAGATCATAATGATGAGACTTGAGAGTCACAAAGAAATCAACTTAAGTAAATAAAAGAACCTTAAAGAATTAACTGTTTCAAATGCACAAAAATACATCCAATTTTTACATGTTTATTCACAAGAAAATGTACATTTGCTGAACAAGGCTGCAGAGCGCGATGAACCTCCCTCCGACTTCTAGTTTCCAGGAAAGAAATACACAAAAATATAAGAAAAAAAAAAGGGAAAGATTTATTATCTGATCAAAAGAAGGAACAAGTAAAGCATTACAGCAAATAGTATCCCCATACAGTTAATTAACATTTACTAGCTTTTCCAAGGTTAAGGTATCGAATTTTTGATAATTTTTGACAAGAGAGATCAGAAAGCCTTACGAAAGGCGATTCGTAGGAGAGCTCTCGTAAAGCATTTTAATTGCCTTTAAGATTCTAGACTTGTGCATCTTGTTGCAGGAGAGGGACCTTTTCCTCAGAAGAATTGGCTCTTTCGACATCAAGGTCTTTGCGTTTCTCATCTTCTCTGATTTGTCCCCATGTTACTGTATAATATCTCATTCCAAATATATTACTGTTCCTATCACGCTGCATCATCAACTTGGACAGTTAACTAAATGTCGACCGAGCCTACAACATTTTCATGCAGAGAAATAACGTTAGTTTTTAACCTGCCATAGTGAAGGCTATTTGCGAAGAAGCTGACACCAAAAAAGGTTGACCAAAAAACCCCAAATGGCTGCAACAAGGGCGCATAAAAGGGGCCCTTCATGCGTGAAAACCAGACGTGAACACTGCTACGAATAACACTCCCAAAGATTGCCTATTAACGCACCAGAAAGAGTGATCAGTAAGGTCACAATTATTGACTAATTTTCATATCAAAGCAAAATACAAGAACTATTCTATGCACTTACTGTCAAAACAATGAGAAGTAGATCCATGTTAAGATTTAGCTTCCAAGCATTCAAGTCTCTCTCTACAATCAAAGAGAAGATTGCACATTGAATAGTCCCAGCTAAACAATAAAAAGAGGCGATTTTCATCACTTGGGGATATTGTTTGATAGTTCCCAACGGACCAAATAAAAGTGGAGAAGAAGAAAAATTTTATGTACAGGACAGAATAGATACCCGCGCGCGACTAGAACAGAAAAATACAAGACGTCCAAAAAAAGTCTACCCGGATAACATTCCATATTGAATTACATAACGAAGCGGCTGCAAGCAATAAGCCACCAAGAACCGAGTGATCTGGTGTTGAGTAGAAAACGAGTAGTTGCTGTTTCTGCAGAAGGTTAAGAGACGGAGATGAAGCTTTTCGTATATATGGGCCTTTGCAAAGTTCTACCACTACTGCTTCCATGGCTGATATCAAGGTGCCAAGCACTTTGAATTGGAAACTTGAGCTACTCCAGTCCAGCTTTGTCATCCTGAGACATTAAACTAATCATTGGGCAAGATGAGATATTGATAAATGGACCTTAGTACATGATTTTTGTTTATTTATTTTTTCAATTGGCTTCGGCTCGAGGCCATATAGTTTGTAAACAACTCTGTTACTACTGAGAAAATGGAGAATATTAATGAACAAAAGAGAGACGAGGGATGGGGTAAAACCTGAGAATGATGGACATAATGAAGGAAAAAGCAGGGTTCAGAAGGCCCATTGCACATAAAACTATTGGTGAACCGTAACTTAGACCCACAAATGCAAGATTCTGAGACAAAGCAATCCTGAATAACATATCAACTCATATATGTTAGGTAATTGAATAATTCGAAAGAGAAGCGTTTGCTGGAGCTTTAACCTTCGAGGCCTAAGCCTCATCATGAGGCTTAGTTTGAAGGTTGCATGCTTCTTACAACTTTAATTCGAGGTGCCCAACGAAACAGATAATAATGGGCCTAAGTCATCATTATCCATATGGGCCGAGAAACGCTTTATTTTCCTTCATTTTAGAGAAGAAAAATCTATACTTTCTTTAAAATAAATTATATTTAATTCCTGAACTTTAATTATACATTATGAATTAAGATAATTTAATTAAAATTACAATTATGATTGCGCCCTTTTTCCAATAGTTTTTCCCTTAATGAAAAAAAAAATCCTATCAAATAATTAGAAGTTTAATAAATAAATATTGAAAGTTTTATTTTTCAAATTAGATATCATATTCTGCTTAATATCAAAAAAATAAAATATCTAAGAGAGTAATTCTTATTTATCCGGCAAGGCAAGCTTTGTTAGAAACCTAATTTTGCCTAGCCTTAAACTTTTTTTTTTAATGACTGGAATTTTAAATTAACGTTAAAAATTAGAATCTCATCAAGTGGCATCTGATAACCCCTGGGATTTCCCCATTGTTTGGCTTCACAGTCATAATATATGAGTTGCAGATTTTAGGGTAGAGAGGTTGTTGTTGCCGTCCACTCTTTATAAAAGAATTTGTAGAATTTGGTTAGATTGTTAATGAATATGAACTTTTTATCACCTGGGTTTAATTGGACTTTGGCTGGGATTCAGCAACAAGTTAATTCAACAGTTTATACTATAGTTAGGGCAGCCATATTATGTTATAACTCAAGCCCATCATCTCTCTTTCTCCCTTAATGTTGTGATGCTTAAAAACAACAAGATTATTGGATCTCTTTTGTGATCAAGAGAGAAGCAGTAAGCTGCCTCACTCTCTCTTGTATCTTAGCAAGATTCTTTGTAAAATGTCTCCATCTCTCGCTCTGTATCTCTCCCTATTTATGTTTGGGAATGACGAGAAGCTACCGTTGAGGTTGTGAGAGAAAGAAAAGAAAGAGGTACCCTTTCACAAGTTGGTGAGACTACTCGAGGAGAAAAAGCGACTCGTTTATGCCTCAAACTCTAAACAAAGGGGGAGAAGTGACGTGGCATGCACGTTCTTGTAGAAATTGAATAGTTTTGGAGCATAATCTAAGCACTTGTTTTCCTATAATTCGTCTCTTGCTTTATTATTTTTTTAAGTATAATTATCATGTTTAAGTTACTGTTTTCTGCTAATTTAATGAACTATGAACTAACGCCAAACGCTGAAAGTTTTGCATGGTGGACATTGAAAAAGGCCCCACTGAAAATGAAGTATTATTAGTCTTTTGGTCCACCAACCTTGATAAAATCAACTAGAGTGACCCAAAACCTAATTTATTATATTTTCCTTTCCTTCCAGATTCTTGTGATACCAGACTATCAAGGTTTGGAATTGATCAAGATTCAAGAATCAGCTCTGCCTAGAACCAGACTAGTCTGCAGTTTTTGGGTATGGTGTAAAATTACAGCACCCAGCCAGATTGAAATTGGTAGCTTAGACCTACTTTTAAAAGGTGTTACCATCAAATAAATTCATCAACAATTACACTCAGCCTTGCTTCAGCAGCTTCAACTGTGTGTACACATTCTTGACAGTTTAACTGTGTTTTTTCTCAATACATATTTTAAACGATTGATTATTACTTTTGAGGGAGAAACGAAATTAGGCATTTAAATGCTTATTGAATAAAATAAATAGGATCGACAAAGTGTCGATCTTAGCATGTTTCTTTTATTAATGACATTTGAATGGGTAATGATTGGTAGTACAAGAATATCAGGTCAAATATATTAACCAGAACATCAGAATGCCGAATAAACATTTTAATCAGGGTTTGCATCAGAGTCCAGATCATGATCATCCCTTCACTTCAGATCAGTATTCCTTATGTTGACATGGAGGTCAAAGGAAATGTGATCTGCTAAAAGGGAAGCATCCATTCCAGATGAATCCTGTGTACCACTTGCGCAAATTCTAACTTGCTTATCAAATTAAATGTAATGATACTGCTGGTCATGACAGTGATATAGTCGTGAGAAAATAATTATATAAAATTTTATTAAAAATAAGTTGAAATGAGGAAATTTTCAATGTCATTTTTAGACAGTAAGCTGACCCTGAGCCCAACTGTTTAGTTCTCACTTTATTACTTATCAACTTCCAAGCTGCTTTCAGGCTCTTCCTTTGAATCTCAGTATAGATGAGCCAATGTTATTGAGCCCACAGGCCAAGAGTAAACGGGTCATATTTCACAATTCTAGTTGCCTTTCTCACATGCTTGGATCTTTGAATGTGCCTTCCATATCTAGTTCTATATACATCATACAGAAACCATGCATCTTACATGTTCTCTGTGGACTTCTTCCTCCTTTCTGGTTAAGACATATAAGAAAAAGCATATTCAAAATTTGAAGACAGATCATGTTCATCTACAAAATCAAAAATAAAATGAAACGACTTTACACAAACTCATTATAAAATCAAAGAAGAAAAGAAAAATAGAAATTTACCGACAGATTGACAAAGAAAAGTATTGCATAGAATTCTGACCCAAAAAAAAAAAAGTTACAAATACAAAATTTCATTTGATTACTTCAATTCTGTTAGGATAGAGCCAAACCAATCATCAAGGTTGCCTCCTCATGAACAGAGGCGTCAAATAACATCAGACACTTACCTTGCATATTGCCTCTTGATTCTTAGTCCATTGTATACATAAAGAAGGGAGAAAAGGAGGAAGGAGTTGTTGTTTTGGGGGCGGTGGTGGGGTTGGTGGGTGTGGTGGAAGAGGAATATCTACATGAAATTGGCTACAAGTGAATACAGGGGACAACACAGATGTCACTTGACGTATTAGTTCAACAATAACATCTTAAATTTGCACAAACCTCTTAGAATAGTTCAACATGAAAAGCCAGGAGAGAGAGAATTCCAGGCACAAGAGGATATTGTGTCACTAAACTACATTACAGCAGATGGAATTATCAATTCGAGCGTTGTCCCCAATATGAGGAGCAACTTTCATTGGTACTAACTACGAACTCCACTAGTCCACATTAATCTTGAGAATTCTAATGCTACAATGCATATATGGTAGCAAATATAATCACATAATCTGGCAGATTCTTTAAGCTACATTTTGAGCCAACTCGTTTGTAATTAGCTAAGAGCCATAACTCATTCACGAATACTAACTCAACCAACTGAACTAAATTATAAATCAAATCAGCGGTTGAAAAGTACTATAAACCAAACCTTAAGTTAAAAGAGGCAGGGTTTGCTTAGACCATAATCCAACACATGAGACTGATCAATGCTCCAGTGGGTTGAACCCAGAGCACAAATCAAGCACAAAGTACCTCACCCCTCAATTTTCATGATAATGCAAAAACAACTCTTAACATGAATTCTCTTTTTGTTATGTTGTATGTATGCATGCACTCCAGGAGAAGGAAATGGAAATTACCCATTTGGTTTGGCAAAAGGAGATATCTTACTTTGGTCATTGCACAACACTTGTATTTTCTTGAATATAGCTTTGCAGGAGAGGGACTTTTTGGCTGCTTGACTCAAAGCTCCTCACTCCAGCATCCACACCTATCTCCCATTCTTTGGCTTTTCCCCACATCACCGCATAGAACCCGATGACTATCACAATTGCTCCAACCATACTATACAATTTTTAGCATTGGATGGTAAGTGATATGTCATTTGAATATGAAAATGATTGCAAAAATTATAACAAGATATAATAAATCTAATTCGATAGCATGATCAATCCAAAGTCCAATAATATTACCATTCACCACCTTGTAAACAAAAAAGAATAAAGAAATTCAATTCCAGGACCAGGACCATACCTCCCAAGGTACAAGGTATCCCCCAAGAAGATGACACCTGCAACAGCCGCAATGACAATGCCCAAGGGCTTGAACATAGAAACAAAAACAGGCCCTGTCTGCTGCAGGCACCATGTAACAATGCCAACTTGGAATGCTGACCCAAAGACTCCCTACATTATCACTTGTTAGAGGTTTAAAATCGTCTCTTTAGAATAGCATCTATATAGCAATTAGATATGACAAGTTGAAATGCATAGCCAAAAAAGGCCTACTTTGACATGGTAAAGCTTAAATCATATCTGCATCAGAAGAAGCATGTAAATCCACTAGGGTACCGTGATGGGTTTGTTTATCTACATGATGAATACATTAAATTTACTTACATACCGAGTACAAAACAGCAGCCAATCTCATATTAGGTTTTAAGCTCCAAGCAAAAGGGTCTCTTTCTACAACCAAACAAACTATTGCAGACAGAATTGTCACAAAGAAGCAGTAAAAAAAGACAACAATCAGTTCTGCTGGGTATTTCTTGAGGATCAATGCCTGAAAGATTAAGCGTATAAAATTATATCACATATTTTCCAGTCAGTTTCCCAATTCCATAAGGTTTTAACGAATTTCACCTGTATGATGATCCAAGCAGAAGTCATAACACAATCAACTGCAAGTAGCAATCCTCCAATAACCCAATTTGACAGTTGCACAAAAAGTTGAGGAGAGGAGTTTAAAGGAAAGCGGGTCATCCAAATTGGTGGGCCTTTGTAGTAAGTTAAAATGAATGCCCCTCCAATTGATACTATGGTTCCCATGGATTTAGCTAGGGTTGTAAAGGTTCTCCAGTCAACTTTTTCCATCCTGAAACCAAATAGTTGAATCAATTTCAGCTCATCTATAGCAGTAAATATTTCATTCCAAGCAGCATTATTAATCTGGTACTGTTTCGAAAAAGGGCTTTGCTACCATGCTGAGCATAACCAGTCTTTAACACAACAGTTCAGCTAAAGATTCTGTTAGTGAATAACTATTTTCTTTTTTTTTTAAATAAAAAATTGTTCCTTTTGGCCAAAAAAAAAAAAGAGAGACGTGTTGGTATTGACCCCGTGTAGCTCAAAATGAGCATTGATTTTGATGATAACAAAACTCAAATAGAATCTATCTAACCCAACTTTAAAGTGATGTATAGATTCTTTCTCTTATTCATAAAGAATCTTTGAAGTTGCATTTAAGGAGGAAGAATACTCAAAGGCATCTCAAGACAAATCCAAGATGAGAAAGAACAAGATTATGAAAGCCAAGACTCAAAGTAAAGGTATGAAAGTCATAGAGTTAGAAATTGAGTCTTAAGACTTGTGTAAAAAGAATAGATGAAAGTTTAGTTAAATGGAGCTCAAAATTAAAATTTTCTTTTAATTATTTTATAAATTTTTCTCTCATCATGACCTTGAATATTACTATTGGAATATATATATTTTTCTTAAGGTCTAAAATCATTTTTTTTTAGGTTACAATTTGAAACAGGCATCTGATAAATTAGTTTGCTAACCTGTTTGCTAAAATATTAGTTTGCTAATGTGTTTGCTAAAACATTAGTTTACTAACTAGTTTACTACTGTTGCCAAAATTTCATTAGTTTGCTAAATGATCAGAGTTGCTTAACTTCGCACAAAAAGACAAAATAACGGCTATTTTGCCTAGAACAGAGTGTATAACATTTCAAAAAGGTTTCAAACGGTTTAAAATGATTTGGGACTATAAATACACCTTCTTTACTTCATTTTACACTTGATGAAAGCTTACATTTGAACTCCAACCTTGATTTTTCATTTATTGCTTTCATTCAAGAGCTTTAAAGTCTTTGAGCTACCATTGGCAAATCAACTCATCTCTTCTTTATAGTTGTTTTTGTATTGAGTGAGAGTGAGTGTTAAAACATTAAGTTGCATTTAAGAGAGGTTGTACAAGCACCTATTGAAGCTTGAGAGTGTAAGTGCTTGAGATAGCACTTGTCAAGGGTTCAAGCTACCTTGGTAAAAGCTTGGTGTTGAAAAAGTTGTAAAGGGTTTTTGGTCTCTTGCCTTTAAAAGAGCAAATAGTGAAGAGAAAACTCAAAGAGGGTTCTTTAAGAGAGTGGATGTAGGCTAGTTAAGCCGAACCACTATAAAAATCATTGTGTTTGATCTCTCTAACCTTAATCTCTTTACTTTTGTGTATTTTAATTTCTATGCATGATATTGAGTATTAATTGAATAGATTGAGTTGATATACTTGAGGATATATTGAGTAGGTTGAGAATTTAGTTGAATATTTTGTGATGCATGTTATGTTAAAAATCGGTATAAATATTAATTGAAGCTTGAATTGCAATTTAGGGACACTTTATTGATATACATATCAATTTCATTATATACAAAGGAGCACCTAGTTGAACAAAGCCACAATTTTTCATTAGACTACAAGCAAGGGCCGAAAAATTGTTGAAGTCCAATTCACCCCCCCTCTTAGACTATTTTGGGACAACAAATTGGTATCAGAGCCTGTCTCTCTTGCTTAGGGTGTTACAACCTTGGAGTGATCCATAATAGCTGGTTCATCTAGCAATACTGCCGGTATACCCGCACCACTAGCTGAAGGCTACTCAATTACTAAACCACCAATCTTCAATGGCACTAATTATTCATTTTGGAAAGTAAGAATGAGAAATTTCATACAATCTGTAAATATTGATGCATGGAGAATTATTAAAAATGGTCCACATATTCCTCAAAAGAATGGTCAAGGAACTACAAAAGTACCAAAACATGAAGATGAATATGATGACAATGATTGGAAGAAAATTTCTATAAATGCTAAAGCTATTAATATTTTGCATTGCTCACTTGACCTTAATGAATACAATCATGTTTCAGGATGTCAATCTGCTAAGAAAATTTGGGATAAGCTTGAGGTCACTTATGAAGGAACTGATGTCGTCAAAGAGTCCAAAGCAAACCTCCTTATCCGAGATTATGAGCTTTTCGAAATGAAGCCAGGAGAATCAATTGTGGATATGAGTACAAGGTTTACCGATCTTGTAAATCTTCTCAAAGCACTTGGTAAAAGATTTGAGGAAGCTGAACTTGTGAAGAAAATTCTTAGATCACTTCCAAAATCTTGGGAAGCAAAGACTACAGTTATCCAAGATACCAAGGATTTTAAAACATTCACTTATGATGAACTCATTGGATCTCTCATTGCACATGAGATGGTATATAAGAAAGATGAAGTTGAAAATGAGCAAAAGAAGAAGAAAAGCATTGCTCTCGAGACAAATAAGGATGAAGATAAGAAGAAAGGAGTTGCATTCAAAGTTAACTCAAGTGACAACTCAAGTGCTTCAAGTGATGATGATAATGAAATGGCTATGCTTACAAGAAAATTCAAAAAGCTTTTCAAGAAGGGGAGAAGTAAAATAAAGAAATTTTGAAAAAGTATACTCCCAAGATAAAACATTTCATGGATTCTAAAGAAGAAGTTGTATGTTATGAGTGTCACAAACCTGGACATATCAAGCCCAAATGCCCATTACTCAAAAAGAAGAAAGGAAAAGAAGAAAGGAAAAGAAGATAGGAGCAAGAAAGCTATGAAAGTAGTATGGAGCAACAGTGAAGAATCTTCAAATGATGAATCAAGTGACAAGGAGACTGCTCACCTTTGTATGATGGCATTTGAAGAGAAAGTCGAGAGTTCACAAAAGGAAGAAGAAAGTGACAATGAGGTAAACTCTTATGAACCTCCTAATGTAGAAGAACTTGAACTTGCATTTGCTAAAGTATATGATGAGTATAGAAATTACAAGAGAAAATGCACTAAAATGAATTTAGAAATTGAATCATTGAGATCACAAAATATTGCCATGTCCAATGTGTATAAAGAAAATGAATTTTACAAAGGACAAATTGCCTTGTTTAAAGAACTAGATTTAGAGTTGAAAATCTCAAAAGAAACTTGTGAAATGCTCATTGAGAAAAATAAAGTTCTTGAAGCTAAAGTAGAATCTTTGACAAATGATTTGGCAAAATTTACAAAAGGAAAAGAAACTCTAGATGTACTTCTTGGAAACCAAAGAATTTCAAATGAAAAATATGGAATTGGTTTTGATGGTTTCATGAACTATGGTAAATATAAAAATCATTTCATTAAAGCATCTACATCCTCCTTGCCTAATGTCACATGTTATTATTGCAATAAAAGAGGTCATATGATTAGTTCTTGTGCACTTAGGAAGGGTCTTCTTAAGGTAAAGAAGGTATGGGTACCAAAGGGAACCTTACCTAAGATCATTAACCCTCAAGGACCCAAAGTTGCTTGGGTACCTAAAGCTCAATGATTAAATTTCAGGTTTGTTTCAAAGGGATGAAGGAAAGTGAAAAATGGTATATAGATAGTGATTGTTCAAAGTACATGACCGGTGAAAAGAACAAGTTTTCAAAAATCACAATGGAAGATGGAGGACATGTGAAATTTGGAGATAAAGGGAAAGGAAAAATAATTGAAAATGGCACAATTGGAACCAAACCTTGCATTAAAGATGTGTCACTTGTTGAAGGGTTGAAATACAACTTGCTAAGTGTAAGCCAACTTTGTGATAAAGGTTTTGAGGTAAAGTTCACTTCTTCTCTTTGCACAATTAATAACTTAGATAATGACACATTGTTCATTGCCAATAAATCTAATAATGTTTACTTGCTTGACATGAATAATTTTGAAGCTAATCATAGTACATGTCTAGTATCTTTTGATAACTCTAGTTATTTGTGGCATAGAAGACTAGGTCATGCCAGCATGCATACACTCTCAAAATCGTCTAAGAAAGAACTTGTTAATGGTCTTCCTAAGAGTAATTATGAAAATGAATTTCAATGTAGGGCATGTGCACTAGGAAAACATACTAGAGTATCTTTTAAATCTAAAAATATTATGTCTACCACTAGGCCATTAGAATTGCTTCATCTTGATTTATTTTGACCCATATCTCCTACTAGTTTTGGTGGGAAAACATATTATTGTTGATGACCATTCAAGATATACATAGACATTCTTCCTTGCTCACAAGGATGAGACTTTTGAGAAATTCACCTCTTTTAGTAAAATGGTTCAAAATGAAAAAGGATTTTGCATCACATCTATAAGAAGTAATCATGGAACTGAATTTGAAAATCATTTATTTGTGAGATATTGTGATAAACATAGAATCAACCATAATTTTTCAGCTCCTAGAACACTATAACAAAATGGGGTTGTAGAAAGGAAAAATAGGACTTTGCAAGAAATGACTAGAACCATGTTGAATGAAAATAATTTGCCAAAGTATTTTTGGGCTGAAGCTATTAATACTTCTTGCTATGTGTTGAATAGAATTTTGATTAGACCAATTTTGAAAAAGACCCCCTATGAGCTGTGGAAAGGAAGAAAACCAAATATCTCATATTTCAAAGCATTTGGTTGTAAGTGCTATATTTTAAATAACAAGAAGGATAACTTAAAGAAATTTGATGCTAAATCCGATGAAGGAATCTTTCTTGGGTATTCAACAAAGAGTAAAGCTTATAGGGTGTTTAATAGAAGAACGTTAGTTATTGAGGAAACTATTCATATTTTGTTTGATGAGACTAACCCTTCTATTAGAAGGAAAAATGTTTATGATGATAATAATGAGCAGGTGTTTGGAAAAGAAAATATAATATCAAGTCAAGAAATGGAACAAATTGATGACAAAGATGAAGAAACTCAAGGAGATACCACAATAGATGTCCATAATGCCGATAATGATCAAATCAATAAAGAAATGTCAAATTTGGAAGAATTACTAGTGAACGAGCCCAAACATGAAATTTACCTAAAGAATGGAGATTCCATAGAAATCATCCCTAAGAAGACATCATTGATGATCCATCTCAAAGGATGATGACTAGAGCACAATTGAGAAGATATTTTGGTAATGTTGCCTTTGTTTCACAAATTGAACCTAAATGTTTTGAAGAAGCTCAAAATGATGAAAGTTGGATTCTTGCCATGCAAGAAGAACTAAATCAATTTGAGAGAAATAAAGTTTGGAATTTGGTGCCTAAACCAAAAGATCATTCAATTATTGGTACTAAATGGGTTTTTAGAAACAAAATGAATGAAAAAGGCAACGTTGTTAGAAATAAAGGTAGACTAGTGGCTCAAGGCTACAACCAAGAGGAAGGGATTGATTTTGATGAAACCTTTGCTCCGGTTGCTAGAATTGAAGCTATTAGAATGTTGTGTGCCTTTGCATGTTTCAAGGATTTTATGCTTTATCAAATGGATGTCAAGAGTGCATTTTTAAATGGTTATATTGACAAGGAGGTGTATGTTGCACAACCTCCGGGCTTTGAAAATCATGAGCATCTAAATCATGTTTATAAGCTTTCTAAAACTTTATATGGTTTAAAACAAGCTCCTAGAGCTTGGTATGAAAGACTTAGTAAATTCCTTTTACAAAATGATTTCCAAAGAGGGAAAGTGGACACAACACTGTAGAAAGAGATGATTCTCATTGATTTCAATTAATCTGTACATGGGTATATATATACAATTGATTCCTACAATTGTGTTCTACTAATTAGGAAGAAATCCTAAATAAGAAATCCTAAATAGGAATACGAATCTGAGAATATACAGAGAAATAATATAGTGATTGACTTTCCATAACACTCCCCTCAAGTTGGAGCATAGATGTTAATCATGCCCAACTTGTTACAAATGCATCAATCCTAGCTCCATTTAGAGCTTTTGTGAAAATATCTCCTAATCGCTCTCCGCTTTGATGTGTCTGTTGAGATGATCTTTGTTGAATCTTTTCACGAATAAAATGACAATCAATCTCAATATGTTTGGTCCGCTCATGAAACACCGGATTAGAAGCAATATGAAGAGCGGCTTGATTATCACACCACAATTTCGCAGGAGGTCTTAAAACTGTCTCATCTAGTAATTGAAGTATCCACATTACCTCACATACTGATTGTGCCATGGCTCAGATTCGGATTCAGCACTAGATCGAGAAACTACACTCGCTTCTTGCTTCTCCAAGACACTAAATTTCCTCCAATAAAAACGCATATCCGTAGTTGACCTTTGTCAACCTTAGATCCAACCAGTCGGCATCCGAAAAACATTCAATATTCAAATGCCCATGATTACCATATAGCAAACATCTTCTGGGCGCCCTTGGATAACATAAGATTTGTTCCAAGGCTTCCCAATGAGCAACGGTTGGGAAGACATAAACCGACTTACCACACTAACGGCATAAGCAATGTCGGGACAGTGATCGTAAGGTAGTTCAATTTTCCTACCAATCTCTGTATCTCTGGATCTTCAAACAACTCACTATCCTGCTTGTAAAGTTGGAGTCATTGGTGCGCTACAAGGCTTAGCACCTAATTTTCTGTCTCTGTCAATAGATCGAGGACATATTTTCTTTGAGACAAGAAAATACCCTTCTTACTTCTCATAACTTCGATACCCAAAAATACTTTAACAATCCCAAGTCTTTGGTCCAAATCGAGTTTGGAGGAAGGTTTTAAGAGATGAAATACCTGCAGAGTCACTCCCAGTGATGACAATGTCATCCACATAGACTACCAAGAGAATTAGACCAGCCACAAATTGCCTATAAAATACTGAGTGATCACATTTACTCTTTTGCATACCAAATTGCTGTACTGCTTCACTGAATCTCCCAAACCATGCCCTAGGACTTTGTTTCAAGCCATAAAGAGACTTCCGAAGCCTACAAACTTTACCCAACTCCCCCTGAGCAACAAACCCAGGTGGTTGCTCCATATACACCTCCTCCTGAAGATCATCATGAAGGAAAGCATTCTTGATATCAAATTGATGCAAGGGCCAATCATATGTAGCTGCTAAAGAGATAAATAAGCGAATAGAAGTAAGTTTAGCTACAGGAGAAAAAGTATCAGAGTAATCAACCCCATATGTCTGAGCATATCCTTTTGCTACAAGGCGTGCTTTTAACCTAGCCAGAACAATCGGGATTTACCTTTCAGAATACCCATTTGCAACCAATAGCTTTCTTACCGGTGGGCAAAGGCAATAGTTCCCATGTACCATTAGCATCTAAAGCCTCCATTTCCTCTTTCATAGCATCACACCACCGGGATGAGACATTGCCTCACCAATGATTAGGGATAGGAGCAGTCTAAAGAAGTAACAAAACACCGAGAACAAGAAGACAATTGATTATAAGAAACAAAAGAAGAGATAGGGTAAGTACATGAACGCGTTTACCTTTCGAAGAGCAATGGGTAAGTCTAGATCGTAATCATGATCGTGATGAGGTACAGGATCTCCCAACGAAGTAGCCGGTGGAGGATCCGAGTCGGGAATCTCCAATCTCCGGAATAAACATGAACAACGGAGGTCGAGTAGGTCTAGAGACGTAGGAACAGTGTGGGAGAGGACTAGACATTGGTTGGGACAAGATATATTAAGAGATCATCCTCCTCCCCGACTCTTATACACGGATGATGGAGGAAAAATGGAGTGGACTCAAAAAATATGACATCTGCAGAAACAAGATAACGATTAAGAGTAGGAGAGAAACAACGGTACCCTTTTTGGAGCCGGGAGTACCCAAGGAAGACACATTTGAGAGATTTTGGATCCAATTTAGTAACATGTGGACGAACATCACGCACAAAACATGTACAACAAAAAATACGGGGTTCAATAGGGAACAAAGATTTTGTAGGGAACAAAGCAAAGATAAGGAATATCCCCATTAAGGATGTAAGACGGCATACGATTGATCAAAAACATGCCGTAGAAACTGCATCCGCCCAAAAGTGTTTAGGTACTTTCATATGAAAAAGAAGAGCACGAGTTACCTCAAGAAGATGCTGATTTTTTCTTTCGGCCACACCATTTTGGGATGGGGTATCCACACAGGAAGACTGATGAAGAATGCTATTTTGTGTCATATAAGACTGAAATTGTCAAAAGTATTCTTTGGCATTGTCACTTCTTAATATGCGCATGAAATATTAAATTGAGTTTTGATTTCATTACAAAAGGCACAAAAGATAGAAAACAAATCGTAACGATTCTTCATTAAATATAACAGTAACACGAGTAATCATCAACAAAAGTAACAAAATAACGAAATCCAGCTTTAGAAGTAATGTAACAAGGACCCCAAACATCGAATGAACTAACTCAAAAGGATGAAGCCCGTTTATTGACTCTAGACACGTAGGCAAACGATGATGTTTTACAAACCGACACGACTCACATTCTAGTATCGATAAAGATCAAATTGAGGACATGCTTCTTTATGGTAGACAAAGAAGGATGACCCAATCTACAATGAGCTTCAAGAGGTGTTAAGGTACTGGAGCAAACAAGCGACCATGTACATGATTTTCCGAATGTAGAGACCACGACTCGCGTCCTCTACCAATAATCCGTCGTAAGATCCTCGAAATAAACACCGGTCGGAAAAAGGAAAGCAGAACAATTTAAGGTACGAGTAAGTTTACTAACAAAGTAGATTAAAAGAGAATTTTGGTAGACACAAAATGTAAGACAAAGAAATTAACGGTCGGGTTCGCAGCCTGCAACCCATGACACAAGAAGTAGAACCATCGGCTAAAGTAATGATGTTGGAAGTGAGATTAGACCAAAGCGGATAGAAGACTAGAATTACTCATGTGATCCGTCGCACTGCAATCAATAACCCATTTGGATGAGGAAGACACAAGGCATGTAGTGGATTTACTCGACTCAACATCGCAGCGATGTGAGGAACCGGTAGGGCTTTAGAGATGCCTCGATCTTGGGAAAATTGTGCAAAATCATCTGCAGATACCAAAATAGTTTTCTGCAGGAAGATATTGTAGAATTCTCTGCCATATTTGCCATCCGTGATCGCCGATTTTTCTTCCGAAGTTGCGGACAATTATATTTTGTATGGCTAGGCTCATGGCAATAATAACAAATGACTCCTCTTGAGTCTGATTAGAACTAGCCTCTCCATTACGCCGATTTACATTGCTTGTAATTCCTCCTCTACTTCCTCTTCTATTACCCTGTTGTCCATTTGGATTACGGCTAATAAGAGCACTACTGGCAAGCTGTGAAGATTGAGTACTCTCTGTGCGAAGGACCCGTGTGAACGTTTCATGCAAAGAGGAAATCTCGAATCGAGAGAATCGAGATTTAGCGGTGTCATACTCAAGGAAGGCTGCAAGAAAACTCATAACAACCGGTTGCTCGTTGGGCTGCTGAACTTTCACATCGTGACTAAAAGGCAACAATACATTAAGTTCCTCATATACCCGTTTAAAATCCATAAAATAAGCCGTGAGAGACTTATCCTCTTTCTCAAAGACGGTAGAATGCCTTACAAACATCATAAATACGGAGATATTCCTTTACCGATCTGAGAAAATCTAAGTAATCCATCAATTCCTTAACAAATTCACAGTGATTAATTAAACTAATTACCTCACTATGAATCGAGTTCCGACGCTGCAAAATCAACCGAGCATCCGCCTTTAGCCCAGTGTGTCGGGGGTCATCAGTGGGTGGATCTTTATTAAGGTGATCATCCTTATCAATGCTACGCAAATAGACCCTAACAGCCTTACTCCACCTGTAATTCGAACCATTAAGTTTGTGTTCCGTGATCTTAGTCATTCACTAATCACATCGAAATAACATTCTTATTATGCGCCATTTGTTGAGACAAAGAAAACTAACCGAAACGCTAATCCAAAGTGCTTATAGCAGCAAAATAATCCAAAATCACAAATCAAGCAAATACCGAAATAGGATCTGAGAGCCAAACCTCAAAAGTCCTTTAATGGTGTACTGGATCAGGCAACAGCACACAGTGGTGGAATGAGGGGGTTGAGACGATGCCGGCGATGTTGATCGGGGTTGAAACGGCCGATCGGCGGTCAAGGTCTCTCCTGAGCTGGGTAGTGAGAACAAATAGTCACCCTGAATTGATGACCAGCTCTGATACCATGTAGAAAGAGATGATTCTCATTGATTTCAATTAATCTGTACATGGGTATATATATACAATTGATTCCTACAATTGTGTTCTACTAATTAGGAAGAAATCCTAAATAAGAAATCCTAAATAGGAATACAGAATACAGAATATACAGAGAAATAATATGGTGATTGACTTTCCATTTTGTTAAGAAGCATCATAATGATATGCTCATTGTGCAAATTTATGTTGATGATATAATCTTTGGTGCTACTAAAGAATCTCTTTGCAAGAAATTTTCTGAGGTTATGCAGAATGAATTTGAGATGAGCATGATGGGGGAGCTCAAAATCTTCCTTGGACTTCAAATTAAGCAAATGAAAGATGGCATCTTCATAAATCAATCAAAGTACAACAAGGATATGTTTAAAAAATTTAAAATGGAAGATTTGAAAAGCATGGGCACTCCTATGAGTTCAACAATTAAAACGGACAATGATGAAAAAGGTAAAGAAGTAGATACAAAGCTTTATAGAGGTATGATTGGCTCTCTTTTATACCTTACTGCATCTAGACTAGACATACATTTTAATGTTTGCTTATGTGCAAGATTTCAATTATGTCCAAAAGAATCCCATCTAAGTGCAGTTAAAAGAATCTTCAGATACCTCATTGGCACATACTCAATTGGCTTATGGTATCCTAAATGTGAATTATTTAAACTTGTTGGTTATAGTGGTTTCGATTTTGCTAGAAGTAGATTGGATAGAAAAAGTACTTCAGGTACTTGTCAATTTCTTGGTCTTGCACTAGTTTCTTGGCACAGTAAAAAACAAACTTCAGTAGCTTTATCTACAGCTAAGGCAGAATATATAGCTGCTGGTAATTGTGTTGCTCAAATTTTATGGATGAAACAACAATTGGAAGATTTTGGTTTAAAATATAATCTTGTTCCAATTAAGTGTGACAACACAAGTGCCATAAACTTGATCAAAAATCCAATCCAACATTCAAGAACAAAACATATTGAGATCAGACATTATTTTATTAGAGATCATGTTCAAAATGGAGATATCAAAATAGAATTTGTTGCCTCTGAAAATCAACTTGCTGATATTTTTACAAAACCACTTAATGAGAAAACCTTTTGTAAAATTAGAAGGGAAATTGGCATGAGTGAACCACTTGCTTGAAATTTAATTCGTCGTAATTTAATATATCTGCATATTATCCAATGTGTGAGTAATTTGCTGTGATATAAATTTGCTGAGAAAATCTAAAGAATATTAGCTAACTTATTTGTGTACTCGAGAAATTAGTTTACTAAGTTGTATGCTAATGTTACTTGACTAAAATTAGTTTGTTGTATCGTGTACTGTTCAAATTTCAAACCAAAAAGTGATTGTGCTTGAAATTCTCTGCGTATCAAACAATGCACTTACCTATTCACATTCTCCTTGCTGTATCAGATATATAGAAATATATATGCATATAGAGATAGATAGACATATTTGAAATAAAAAATAAAGTTCAGATAAGGTACACTAAAATAGAAAAGCGCGAGACTCAAGAAACATTAACCACTGCTACACGAAACCGTCACCCATCAAATTTTTTTTTCCCAACTCTCTCTCCTCTGCATTGATTTACGGCATTACTCTTCCAAATTTTCTTGCCAGTAACTCTAACCCATATTCATCAGAACGCCCATCTTACTCTCCAATCATCGATTAAATCTCTCATCTCTCTTTCATTTCTCACTGCACCAAAAGCCATTTTAACATTCCCCATTCTTCATCGTCATTGTTTCCCCATCTATAGCGCGGACCAAACGAAAAACTCCTGCTGTTGTTGCTGCTTCGTCGTCCTCGTCGCCATCTGAAGATCTCCCTGTCGCCGCATTAAGAAAGAAATTGAAGGAAAAGAAGAAAACACCAGAAACTGAATCGACTAATGTATCCTCCGACCCATCTAAGGTAGTCGAACTCACAGACGGCACGTAAAAGAAAAAGGGGAGAAAAATGCGCGGGATTGATACTCAACGCAAAAAGAGTGCTGCAACATCTTCGGGTTCTGTTGACAAAGCACTGCTTGATTGTAAATTCATCAAATGGGATTATTTTGATCAGGTAAATTTTCAATTCAAAGAACTCTTTGAATTTCAAGAATGGATGAACGTATGTGAATGCACTAATGCTTATTATCCTAGATTGGTTCAAGATTTCTATAGAACTTTAAGAATAGTTGATGAAGAAGACAAATTTGAAGTTGCCTTGAATGATAATGCGTATGTCATTTCTGTTGAGTTGATTGCTCAGGCTTTAAAATTGCCTAATGATGGAAATAAAATCTCTACTCATAGAGATGTTGTTAGAGTTCCAGGCTTTAACTTGGCTAAGTTTGAAAATAAAGTCTTTCCTGCCAACACTGCCACTAGTGAAAAGTCCACTAGCACAAAAGCTTTTCAACATATTAAAATTATTCACAGTATGGTGAATTATATTTTTTGTCCTAAGTCTGGCAGCTATGGTTATTTAAGTTACCTGGATATGTGCATCATGTGGCATATTGTTAACAGAGTAAGAATGAATTTGGCATATCTGATCTTCAAGAATATGTGTAAAACTTATGGGATTAGAAAATTGCCTTATGCACATCTCTTGACTGCTTTGTTTAAAGAGTTGGATATAAATGTCTCTAAGGAGAGTTCTAGGACAGATTTGATTGTGCTTAGAGAAATTCACTCCAATACTGATGGAAGAAAGAAACGGTTTGAGAAAGGTGGTTCTTCCTCAGCTAAAGTTGATTCAGATTCTCAAAGTGAGTTTATGAGTGAGCTTCAAGGGCTAAGAACTTCTATTAATGAGCAATTTAGTACAACACATCAGTCTATTGAACTTCTGAGAAAATTTGTGGATGTCGTTGATTACAAAGTGAGTCATTTGCTCACTCAAAATGAGGAATTAAAGAAACTGATTGTAGATCTTCAGTAGGCAAGGGAAACTGGTTTCCCAACCAAAGTTGAGACTGATGTACCTACAAATGATGCCTCTTCTCCTGCTAATCATGTCTCTGCTCATGATAATATTGAGTGTGAAGGTATTGGGCTTGGTGAGTCTACAACTGCTGTGGAACAGGAAAGTGAATAAGTTGTTGAACCTGAAGTTGAACCTGCAGCTGAAGCCCCTGTTGAGCATGTTAGTGAACAGGTTGTAGAACCTGAAAGTGAGCCAGCTGTTGAGCCTGAGAGTGAACAAATTATGGATCCTGCAGCTGACTCTACACAGCAAAAGGAAGCCTTTCTAAAGGATCAACAAGAGAGTACTCCATCTCAACCCTCTGCAGCTGCTGCACCTTCAGCCAAGAAAGGTAGAAAAAGATCTAAGTCTACGATGTCTAATCCATACTAGTCTCTGGCTACTGCCCTTCAAACCCCATCTGATGAGGATAAGCCAAAGGAGCATGAGCATTTGGCTGACCAAGGTTCTCAGCCACCTGCTGCTAAACCTTCCAGGAAGAAGATGGTGCCTTCCAAAGCTACTCGAAGGAGCAAAAGACTTAATGATTAGAACATAATCTGGATTTTTCGTTTCCTATCTGCATTTTTAGTTTACTAGTATGTTTGCTACTGTTGTTGACTGATTTTTCAGTTTGCTACTGTTTACCTTACTGCGTTTAAGTTTGGACTAACTTGACTCTTTTTGGATTAATATCTCCTATTTCCTTTTTGGATGATGACAAAAAGGGGGAGAATAGGATGGATATGTGTTTATACTTTGACATATGGAAGTACTTTGAAAATGGAAGTATGTTTATGTGCATATTAATTTTCTTTTGCATATTGAGAGAATGTTGTGAATATCTAATGAACATGCTTTGTAGCATTCAGGGGGAACTTTTGTATAGCTGATAAATTTCTTGGAAATTATGTGCATATATTTAGGGGGAGCATTTTCTGCATGCTAACTTGCTTAGATTCACATAAACTTTCGCACACTTTTATTGATGATTCAATTAAGTTTTGTCATCATCAAAAAGGGGGAGATTGTTGACCCTGTGTAGCTCAAAATGAGCATTGATTTTGATGATAACAAAACTCAAATAAAATCTATCTAACCCAACTTTAAAGTGATGTGTAGATTCCTTCTCTTATTCATAAAGAATCTTTGAAGTTGCATCTAAGGAGGAAGAATACTTAAAGGCATCTCAAGACAAATCCAAGATGAAAAAAACAAGATTATGAAAGCCAAGACACAAAGTAAAGGTATGAAAGTCATAGAGTTAGAAATTGAGTCTTAAAACTTGTGTAAAAAGAATAGATGAAAGTTTAGTTAAATGGAGCTCAAAATTAAATTTTTCTTTTAATTATTTTATAACTTTTTCTCTCATCATGACCTTGGATATTACTATTGGAATATATATATATATTTTTCTTAAGGTCTAAAATCATTTTTTTTTAGGTTACAATTTGAAACAGGCATCCGGTAAATTAGTTTGCTAACCTGTTTGCTAAAACATTAGTTTGCTAATGTGTTTGCTAAAACATTAGTTTACTAACTAGTTTACTACTGTTGTCAAAATTTCATTAATTTGCTAAATGATCAGAGTTGCTTAACTTCGCACAAAAAGACAAAATAACGGCTATTTTGCCTAGAACAGAGTGTATAACGTTTCAAAAGGTTTCAAACGGTTTAAAATGATTTGGGACTATAAATACACTTTCTTTACTTCATTTTACACTTGATGAAAGCTTACATTTGAACTCTAACCTTGATTTTTCATTTATTGCTTTCATTCAAGAGCTTTAAAGTCTTTGAGCTACCATTGGCAAATCAACTCATCTCTTCTTTATAGTTGTTTTTGTATTGAGTGAGAGTGAGTGTTAAAATATTAAGTTGCATTTAAGAGAGGTTGTACAAGCACCTATTGAAGCTTGAGAGTGTAAGTGCTTGAGATAGCACTTGTCAAGGGTTCAAGCTACCTTGGTAAAAGCTTGGTGTTGAAAAAGCTGTAAAAGGCTTTTGGTCTCTTGCCTTTAAAAGAGCAAATAGTGAAGAGAAGACTCAAAGAGGATTCTTTGAGATAGTGGATGTAGGCTAGTTAAGCCGAACCACTATAAAAATCATTGTGTTTGATCTCTCTAACCTTAATCTCTTTACTTTTGTGTATTTTAATTTCTATGCATAATATTAAGTGTTAATTGAATAGATTGAGTTGATATACTTGAAGATATATTGAGTAGGTTGAGAATTTAGTTGAATATTTTGTGATGCATGTTATGTTAAAAATCGGTATAAATATTGATTGAAGCTTAAATTGCAATTTAGGGACACTTTATTGATATACATATCACTTTCATTATATACAAAGGAGCATCTAGTTGAAAAAAGCCACAATTTTTCATTAGGCTACAAGCAAGGGCCGAAAAATTGTTAAAATCCAATTCACCCCCCTCTTGGAATATTTTGGGACAACAGTTGGTTTGGGAAAAAGGCCTTTAGATTGGAATACTCAATAAAATTAGCTCGTGCTAAGGGGAGAAAAAATTACTAAACAGCTGAACAAGGAGATTCTGATTCTGTTCTATGTGAAATACATAAATATATATGGACCAATAAGAGGAATTTATTAAATTAAATAGGAAACCAAAGTTTCAAAATCTTATTATGATAGCAACAAGATTTAGTGTTCATGGGATGGAACAAGATCACTTTCTTTTTTTAGGTGTTTATGGGAAAAAAGGAGGAAGTAGAGTTTGGTGTTTGAGAACTAGATCTCCCTGCATGTCCAAACTTAAAAGAAAGACTACATTAGCTGGAGAAAACTACACTTTCTTCAAAATGCCTTCTTGATAAAGATGGTGAAAAACTTTCATTCATCATAGCTTCAAATACTGGAAGATTAAGTGCTTAAGGATGGAAGAATCGAACACATCACTCTTTCCAAATGGATGTTCTTGCTGAGATACTAGTTTATTGCAGACTTAGATGGGGAAATGGTTTAAATGATAAAGTGATTGTATAGATAATTAAAACTGTTTAATCCAGCCAACACACCCTTGTCAATCTTCTTTCTTCATGCTAAGTTTTCTTTTAACAACATAAAAATAATAACAGGCTACTTCTGACACTAGAGTCTAATTTTTAGAGAAGGAAACATGACATCATTATCTACAAAGATACTCTTTTCTGTCTGAATTAAATAGATAAATACTGGCACTTGTTTCCTGAATTACCCAATACCATCCTCAGCAGCGTAAAAGAGAGAAAAATGGGGACTCTTCTGTTACGACAGCGGGTGACCACAACTCACAGCAATCAAATCAACCAATACTACAATAAAATAAAGAGGAAAACCAACCTGAAGGCAACAGCAAGCACAAAGGTAAAACCGGGAACGAGGTTGAGCATGGCTGTGCCAAGAGTAGGAGAGCTCAGGTTAATCCCAGTATACCCAAAAAGCTGTGCCAAGAAACTGAATTAAACAAATACCAATCAGACCCAAACAAGAATTACCAATAAAGAACCAAAAAAAAAAAAAATCCATTAAACAAACCCTCAAAATAATTTTCATGCTCATATTGAAATAACGTACCCAAATAGACCAAGCAAGAAGAATCCACAGACAATTGAGAAGGTGAGTGGAGGCCTCTGTGATCTGCAAAACAAATTCAAAAAATATAAGTGCGTGCAAAGGGAATTTACTTTATGGGTGTGTGAGAGAGAGTAAGAGTACCTGTGGAAGAGCAAAGAAGAAAGGAGAAGGATGAGAGAGGCAAGGGCATTAGAGTAACAGATAAAGATGAAACTGCTCATGCCTTTAGACATGACTGCTTTGCTTACTATAATAAGCCCAACTTGGGCACACTCTGCCATTACCATCCCCACGAACGGCAATGAAACCTTCATCTCGTTTGTCAACACACAATAAAACTACTCTTGAGAAATTAGATTAGAGTTCTCAGTTAACACCCACGATCTCAGGAATTTTATTGGCTGGAATCTGTCTTAAGATTTTCAGAGCCGTCACGGTACTGTTAGCTGTAAATATAGAAAATCAAGAATCAAATTGGAATTGAATTGGTATACTATCTCTCTTAAATATAGATTAACAAATATTTAAAAAAATATATATATATATTTTATTAATACATATATTTGATAAATTTAGTATGATTGTAAGGGTAATAATGTCTTCCCATATATCTTTAACTGCAAAATATGAAAAATTTACATGAATAAACTATTTTATTATTGAAATCAAATTATAAAAATCAATTAATATAGATTTAAAAATAAAAAATTAACTCATAAATAATAATAATATTTAAAAATTAAATAATAATTCCCTTTAAAAAATCTATGATATAGTGTTATTCCAAAATTTTTCTCGAGTCTTTCTTTTTCTTGCATTATTTTCCTGAATTGGGTTGCTTTCAGTGAATTTATAGTTTTGTCCTTTCTCTTTCGCCTTATTATTGAATTGAAGGCCTCAAATGATTCCTTCAAACCTATTCCTATGCAAGCAGTGACCCATGAAAGATTATGAAAGATTCTAAAATATAAGTAGGATTAAAAATTAGTATTTTTTATAAAAATAAAAAGTAATTTTGCTTGGTTTTAAAAGTTAGTTTTTATGTGTCATGTGAGAGAGGTGTATAAATATCAGATACATGTAATAATTTTTCGTGATATGTTAGAATGAACAAAAATCAATATTATATTTTGTATTTTACATATATAATTGTTAAAATGGATCCATTCGAATATCGAATTAGTCATTAGTTTTATTTAGATGCAAACTTTTCTTTCTTCATTTTAAGTTATAAAAAATAAAAAAATTTTGAGTTTAAATCTCTTCATTTACATATTTAATTCATTTTTATAGTAAAAAAGAAAAATAATTATCTTTGATTGTGTAATCCATTAATTATTATTTAGTTCATTTTAAAAAATTACGTGACTATCTATTTTTCTTTGAAAATTGATTTATTTTTGAGAGTTCTATTGACTAGCTATGCACGCAATCAGGGGGCGTTATTCATCACCAGCTCAGCTTTCTAATTTTCTTGATATGTTACTAAGTTTGTGTGATTCTTTTTTATCAGTTTCCCATTTTGTAGGCATAGATTTCTGATGTAAATATTTTTCTTACTTTTTTTATTTCACTTGTACCTACAAATTTATACAACATCTAATAGAAAAGGATGCTTCTAACCCATATTTTTCATGGTATCAGAGCCCATACTGGGTTATGAGTTTTAGCCGCTTACAAGACTGTATAATTGAGCCCATATTGAGTTAAAAATAAAAATACAAACTAATTATCAATAATAACCATATGGTTGCACTTGAGGAGGAGTATTGGATCCCACATCGAAAGAATATAAAATAAAAGAGTAATATATAAGTGGTCAGATTGTAATATTGACTTGTCTAATCATTTTAATGTGTAAATCAATTTAATCACTTATATAAGCTCAAATTAAAATAAATTAAAAAAAAATTATTTGACCAACACTCTCTTCAAATTATTCTTTCATAAATTTATGAAGGGGTAATTGAACAAACCTGTAAAATATACAATGATGAATCCATGAGAGCTTGAGCTGCAAGGGAAAATCCTCCAATTATAATTGAAGGACTTCCTAGGTGTGTTGGGCCTTCGTAGAATGTCACGACCCAAAATTTTGTTTCACGAAAGTATTCTTAAATCATGCAAGCAGCCTTATCAGAGTATCTTGAAAAAAATATATTATCACTTACTAACCCCAAAAATAGATAAAATTCAAATAATAAAACACTGAATAAACAACATAAGTATCCCATAAGTAAATTGCGAAGTCTCTACAGATTTTCAAATAAAAACTTAAACTGTTCAATAAACTAAACAAATTATTAGCCCTAGGAAATATGAATTTGGGCATACCATGAGAACAAATCAAATATTATCCCTCTCCAGAAAATAGAATGAATATTTGGATCAGCTGCAAAATTTTACTGATCTAAAACAGATAACAGACAGAGAAACGTGGTTTGAGCTAATACTTAGTGAATAATAATTATAGCACACAATGGAATAGGAACAGACAGACGCTTAATTAATTTCACAATAAATTTTCTATTCGATAAAATCATGCTCATGCTATCAAAATCATTCATAAAATAATTTCATAAAACATATATATATAAAAGAAATTAATTCAATAAAATTTTATGGTACAGTACATCAGGGTGATGATACCCTATATCATCAAAAACCAGATGATAAGCGCACTACCAGATATTAGATACCTTCCTTCTCCTTCACAGATATCAATGCATATGATACTAATGCAAACCATAAATTGCAATGATGCATGACTCAATAATACAATCTAATACCGTGATAGTTCACACGATGGGGGCAGATAACAGATACAGATACTGCGCACAGGTACCAATTCAAAACAGAAAATCAATTTATACAAATCAATCAAAATCAACAAAAAAATTTCAAATAGAAAATAATAACTGACAATGCAATTTTAACAGTTTATTTCAATAATTTCAGAGAGTCAATAAGATCAAATCAATCTCAAATTAATTCAGTGTAATACATCGATAAAATTTATAGTCAGATATCAATCAATATAAAGACATTAAAGGCCTGTTCCCGAAATCCTAATGGCTCTAATGCAGAGATAATTGATAAAATCAATTATTTAATCAAAATCAGAATAAAATTCAATAATAAAATAAAACTCTAGAAAATCACATGTAAAATAATTATTAAAATATTGATTTAAAATTTCATTTAATAACAAATTTAATGCTAAGAAATTTTAAAAGGGAATAAAACAGTACTATGCACTATAATTACCACTCACCTGAAACCTCCAAAATAATAACTAGATTCAATAAAAGAGAGACAATTTCAACTGATAGATTAAATATTCGAATCTCCTACACACCCAAATATAAAAGAAAAATATTAAATAATAATAAAATAAAATAACTTTAGTGTGTGTGTGTGTGTATATATATATAAGAGTTGGCTTCGTTGTGATATAAAAATAAGCTATTGTCCAACAGTAATCATGATCAACCCAATTCATATCAATGGTCAAAGAAAAAAAAATAAATTTCTATAGTATAATTTTTACAATTCAAGGAAGGAAAATAAAATCAAATTCACCCATTATTGAACAAAGAAAGGGAATTTTTACCTTAAAAATAGAATTCAAGGTGATGAATAGAAAAGTAAGAATTTATAGATTCTCTGCGCACATCAGATTATAAATCGTAAATTTTTATATATTTATGTATATATACATATACACATATAACAATAAATGAAAGATGATGAAAATACCTATTGAGAGTATTTGGTAGAAAAAGGAGGTGATAAAAAGGCTTTGAGAGCAAAGTTTAGGAGATGATTACGATATATATATTTCAAGAGTTCTATTAGGTATATAATGGAATAAGAGTTATTACTGAACTGGGTTATTCAGATTATAGATATATATTTAATTTCAAAAATAATATATATATATATAAATAAGTAGACCATCCAATAAAATATTTCTTTTTTTTAGATAAATATATTAAATCATAGTTAGCTAAATAAAATAAATAAATAAATAAAATATTGAGTTTTCACATACTTTCTCCCTTAAAAGAAATTCAGTTTCCGAATTTAAACAGATAAAATTCTAACCTGAAGAATCAAATAAATGAAGATATTTGGCTCGCATTTCATATTCTTCCTCCCATGTGGCCTCACTATTTGAGTGATTATGCCACAAGACTTTGATCAAAGCCATTTCCTTTTACTGGAGTTTCCTAATTTGTTGATCTAAAATCTTTACTGGTTACTCCTCATATGACATATTATCCCTAAATTGTACGGTCTGAGATTGCAAAACATGAGATGGATCTGGTACATACTTCCTAAGAATAGAAATATGGAAAACTGGATGTATATGTATAAAATCAGGTGGAAGGGCTAAACGGTAAGCAACTGCTCCAATTCTCTTCAAAATTTCAAATGGACCAACAAAACGAGGACTAAGCTTCCCTTTTTTTCCCATATCTCATGATTCCTTTCATAGGTGAAACTCTCAGAAATATATGATCACTAACCATAAACTCTACATCTTTACGCTTAAGGTCAGCATAACTTCTCTATCGACTTTGAGTAGTCAAAAGTCTATCACGAATTAGTCGAACCTTCTCTGAAGTTAATTGTATCAACTCTGGTCTAGTAAGCCTTCTTTCTCCAACTTCATCCCAATAAATTTGTGACCTACACTTTCGACCATATAATGGCTCATATGGAGCCATCTCTATGAGCCATCTCTATACTTGCCTGATAACTGTTATTATAAGCAAACTCCACTAAAGGCAGATGATGATCCCAACACCTACCAAAATCCATAATACATGCACGAAGTATGTCCTCTAACCTCTGTGTGGTCCTTTCTGACTTTCCATCTGTCTGAGGGTGAAAAGCAGTACTAAAGTCTACTAGTGTTCCCAAAGTTTCTTAGAATTTCTTTCAAAATCGAGAAGTAAACTGAGTTCCATGATCAGAGACAATGGAAACTGGAACACCATGAAGACTAACAATCTTATCTATATATAACTGTGCAAGTTTAACATAGTTATATATAGTCTTCACGGAAAGAAAATGAGTAGATTTTGTCAATCTGTCTACTATCACCCAGATTGCATTATAACCACCTCGTGTACTAAGAAAAACCCACAACAAAGTCCATGGCAATGTGCTCCCACTTCCACTCGAGAATAGGCAATGGCTAAAGTAACCCAGATGGTCTTTAGTGTTTTGCTTTAACCTGTTGACAAGTTAAATACTTAGCAACAAAGTCTGCAACATCCCTCTTCATGCCACCCCACTAATAATGTTCTCTCAAATCACAGTACATCTTAGTTGAACTTGGGTGTACTGTGTAAGCAGAATGGTGTGCCTCCACCATGATTTCTCTTCTCAACTCATCAACACTGGGGACACAAAGTCTAGTGTCATAACGAAGAACTCCATCATCATCTAACATGAACCCTTGAGCTTAGCCTTGATGAATACTATCTATAATCTTACACAACTGAGAATCCATCTTCTGAGCAGCCTTAGTTCGATCAATCAAGATAGACCTAACTCAAAAATGTGCTAAGAATGATCCAGATATGATTTCAAACTTTACTCCCTGATCTAGTAACTCATGTAATTCACCAATCAGTGGCCTCCTATTGGTAGATATATGGGCTAAACTACCAGAAAACTTCCTGCTTAGGGCATCAGCTATCACATTAGCTTTTCTAGGGTGATACTGTATGGTGCAATCATAATCCTTCAACAATTCTACCCATCTCTTTTGCCTAAGATTAAGATCACGTTGGTCAAAGATGTATTTGAGGCTTTTGTGGTCAGTGAAGATCTCACAAGTCTCACCATACAGATAGTGCCTCTAGATTTTCAAAGCAAAAATTACTGCAACAATTTCCAAATCATGAGTTGGATAATTCTGCTCGCATCTTCTCAACTGACGAGAAGCATATGCAATAAACTGTCCATGCTGCATCAAAACACATCCTAAACCAATCCTAGAAGCATCACAATACACTGCATAACCCCCTAATCCAGATGGAAGAGCTAACACTGGTATTGTAGTCAAAGGAGTCTTAAGCTCTTGAAAACTTTTTTCACAAGCCTCAGACCATTGAAATTTTATATTCTTCTGTGTCAACTTAGTTAAAGGTGCTGCAATACGAGAGAAGTCTTGAACAAACCATCTATAATACCCTACTAAACCCAAGAAACTACGAATCTCTGACATAGTTGTTGGTCTAGGCCAATGAAGCACTGCCTCAACTTTCTTCTTATCAACACACACTCCATCCTTAGACATTGTATGGCCTAGGAAAGCTACACTATCTAACCAGAACTCACATTTTGAGAACTTGGCATATAGGTTGTGTTCCCGTAAGGTCTGAAGTACAATTCTCAAATGTTGCTCATACTCCTCTTTACTCATTGAGTACACTAGAATGTCATCGATGAATACTATAACAAATTGATCTAAGAAAGACTTGAAAACTCTATTCATGAGATCTATAAAAAGCGGCTGGAGCATTGGTAAGACCAAAAGGCATTATAAGAAATTCATAGTGTCCATACCTAGTCCTAAAGGCAGTCTTGAGTATGTCTTTTTTCTTGAGCCTCAATTAATGATACCCATGTTAGTAGTATGCCCTAGAGCATATCATTTAGTATGTATCTTGTACATAATTTTATTAATAAAAGGCATTTCCATTTTTCCGTTTACATAATATATTTATGTGTAATAGAAAATGTCCATTGATATTTTGTTAGAAATATTATTCTTAAGTTGTTAAGAATATAAGTGACAATATTTCTAGCACAAAGTATCATAAATAGGTTCACAATCGAGGATACTTCATAATAAGGACATGACTTATCTAGAAAGATTGTATTCATGTTTGTTCCCAAGTTATTTATATGAGATATAAATAAGATGGAATGGTGAGTCTCATGCCATATAACAAACATGATAGGCACTTATAAATGATAAGTAGGCCGAACCAGTGACTCTTATGACAAGCACATGGAGTTTACTCTTGTCAATGTTTTGTCATAAATCATATCGATGCATATAATCTTTAGACTGAGATAGCACTTATCTTGTATATAGGTAGTTTGAGTTTGATACTGCTTTCATACTTGTACTATGTATGGGTATATGGGCATGTGTTGGCTCCTACTAGTTATATATGGAGGTAGGTGTTGATCAAGATGGAATCTGTTCCTCTAAGTAAATAGAGATAAAATCCTATGTTCATTTAATTGTTCTTGATATTTCAAGTTCTGGCAGACAGATAGATTTATTGAAAGAGTTTACGATGTGAAAAATCTTTTAATCAAGAATTGGAATTAAAAGAGAACATAATATTCATAGCAAATGGAGTTTGACATAAACTATGACTCCGGCAGAGTTGGGATTTTGTAGAGAGATTCTAGTGCATGGTAACATATGATTATAGGTTCATTTAAGATAAATCTTATTACTAATTGGGTGGCCATGGCATGCTATGCTAGGTGTTAACCATGGTCTATGAGGTTCATAAAATGATTTAGAGAAATCATTTATGGTAAGAAAGAGTTCTGATAATATTAAGAGTTGATATCATGTCTCATTGCCAATTAGTGATGAGCCTAGTAAGTCACACACATACACAAGTTATCACCTATTTAAATATGATTTAATTAATTAATTAAAGAGTTTAATTGATTAATTAAATAGATTTGGTTTGCAATTAAATTGCAAAGTCCCTAGCATGACTTGAAACCAAATCTAGATTATTGGATGTGTAGTATAAATTAAATTTATATTTAAAGTGTTTAAATATGAATTTAATTGATGAAATTAATTAATAGAGATTAATTAATTAATTTATATTTGATATAAATTAATTAGAAGAAGAAAATAATTGTTTTGGGTTAAGAACTCAAAATTAAGACAGGGCATTTTGGTCATTTCACGATTGTGACACGTGGCACCATGAGATGGTGACACATGGGATTACACATAAGCTTGCCAAATGTTTTTTAATCATGTAAGATGATTAAAATCAAGATTAAATATAGGTTTGACACTTGGCACAATGTGATTGGGTCACTTAAACCTAGAGCTAATCAAAAGGTGACATGTGGCTAGGGTTTAATGTGTTAACCTAGCTATTTAAGTGTGGTTATGAAAAGAAAAATAACCAGCAGCCTCTCCTCTCATTTGTCACGCCACTTTGAGCCTCTCCAGCTATTTCTCTTCATCTCTCATCAATTCAAAGAGATTAGCCATCAATCTCTTGAATCAAGAACACTAGAAATCGTTTCTAGTGTCCTGTTTACATCTCTAATCTCTTAAAAGCGAACTTGAATTTCTAATTAATAGAAAAAGCTTTAGAGGCTGTTCAAGGGCTGCCATAGGTGTTCTTGGTGTGGACAAGCTAGAGGGACAACATCCGTGTCCGAAGGACGAATCTCAAAGCGCGTACATTGCGGCGCATCAAGAGTTATTGTAATCGTTCTTGATTTAATCTAGGGTTCTAAAATTAATCTGATTAATTTTAAAATCTTAAATGGCAAATACAGATCCAAAAACATATTAAAAGAGTTTTAATATGTTGTTAATCATTGAAATCAAATACACAAAAATAAATCTTGCATGGTGCATGTGACCCTAGGTGAAAATTTTTGAATTCAATGGTATAATCTTGTGTTTTTCACGCTTCCGTTCCTTCAATTGGTATCAGAGCCACTATATTTGCCATTTAGATTGTTGATTATATAATTTAATTGTGTGTTTGATCATGAGATCAAGAGATTCATTGCTGGTTGGATCATGAAGTGTGGCGTCACACATGGTGAAGCCACCATTGGTGGCGGCAACAATGGTTCCATGGGTGGTTCAAGGTTTGGCTTTTAATTCTGCAATTGTTGTATGATCTAAGGCCTATTCTTTGACTAATTAAAGTGTTTAATTAGTTGTTTTAATCACACAATTAAATTATGATTCAAATCAGAATTTTAAAAAATGTTTGAATGTGATTCAAATCAATTTTAAAAGTTGTTTGAATGTGATTCAAATATGAATTTTTAAAGTTGTTTGAATAATATTTAAATCTGATTTATTAAAAGTGATTCAATAAAAATCAGATCTTATTTATTTAAAAAATATTTGAATGTGATTCAAATCTGATTTTTTAAAAAATGTTTGAATGTGATTCAAATCTGAATTTTAAAAATTGTTTGAATGTGATTCAAATCTGAATTTTAAAAGTTGTTTGAATGTGATTCAAATCTGAATTTTTAAAGTTGTTTGAATCATATTTAAATCTGATTTTTTAAAATTGATTCAATAAAATTCAGATCTGATTTTTAAAAATATTTGAATGTGATTCAAATCGATTTTTAAAAATGTTTGAATGTGATTCAAATCTGAATTTTGAAGTTGTTTGAATGTGATTCAAATCTGAATTTTTAAATTTGTTTGAATGAGATTCAAATCTGAATTTTTAAATTTATTTGAATCATATTCAAATCTGGATTTTTAAGTTGAATATGAGATATTCAATTTAATTTAAGTATGTATGTTTTATTTAATTGTTAAATAGTGATATGCATGATGGATGATCATGGACTATAAAAGACCAATGTGATTGGATTTATTTCTTTTATGCTTCTTTGGGATTGTAAATTAATTAATTAATTTTAATTTATTTTGGGCATGTATTATTAAGTTTGTAATATTTTTGGGTTGTAATTTCATTTATTTAAGTTCTTGTAAATTCGCCTTGGTATGCCAAGGATTACTATGTAATATTGGATTGCAAGAAGTTCAAGGAGGTCAAGAGCACTGGTGGGACCGGTGGGAGGAATTCAATATCAAGTGTTGATTATGTACTCCTTCAGCAACTCTTGTAAAATGAATGAATGAAATGCACCTAGGAATGCCCCGATTCAATTCTTGGTGGCTCGAATTGAATCCCTTAGAAAGTCCATGATCATACCATATTTACTGCTTATCCATGAATGCATGAGATGTATGGGAATGTATGCAATTATATGATATATGAATGCTAAATGGATAATGTGCAAAGTGAGACCTTAATAGTAATAAGGATGGTTATAAAATCTTCCAAACAAATGATTAAGTTGGAAATGCTATAATTAAAGTAATTATAACATAAGCCCTCCATTGGGGCAATTATTTTAAGAAATTTTAAATAGTTGCATGAGATGCAATTAATTTAAGAGATTTTCTTAAGAATAATTGTTAAGCATGAGATGTTGTAAATATGTAAATGGTTTGGTGGCCAATATTGGATGTACCTGAGGACATTAAAATTATTTGCATAATTCGGCTCAATGGGATCAACTTAACTAATGCAAGATAAGTCAATAATGGATGTACCGAGATTTTGAGTATTAGGGGCTAGGTAAAGTTGAACCTCACATGAGATGTGATGGGCAAGGAGTTGCTCACTTATAGTTTATTGTAATTCCAATAATGGATGTACGAGGATGATCAATAGAATTATAAGAATTCAATCACCCACTAGAAATCCATCCAACTAGGATTTAGTTTTCTACTTTGGAAGTGTAGGATTAGCTAAGTTAGTGGGAGGACCAATTTGATTAAAAGACCATAATCATTTTGGTTAATTACATGATACATTTACTAATTAATCTGGTTATTTTCTGCGATTAATTTTACGATAAAAATGAGCATAAAACAACCACCACCATCCAATATCCTTATAAGCATACTTGATCACAACAGTTGAGGACCTAATCATGCGATTGGCTAAGAAATTTGAAACTTGTCTGAACCTTGAACATATAGGATATGTTCTAGATTCAAATGTTCTGGTCCCTTACCTCCGGAGGCCACACAAGAGGAACATGAAACTTTGGACAAGTGGAAGGAGCATGATATGAGAGCTAAGTGTTACATGCTTGCTTCTATGAGTAATGAGTTCTGAAGCAACATGAGAACATGCAGAGTGCAGTGAGATCCTCCTTCACCTACAAGAGTTATATGGTGAGCACAATTGGAATGCTAGGTATGAGATATCTAGACAATTATTCCGTATGAGGATGTCCGAGGGATGAATGTTGGGGATCATGTCCACAAGATGATTCGGTGATTGAGCGGTTGGAACATCTTGACTTCAACATGGATTTCCAACTACAGACGGATTTGATCCTTGATCCTTCACGAGTCTTTTGGGAATTTTGTGACAAATTTCCATATGACTAAACAGAATGCACCTTAGCTGAATTACTCAACATGCTGGTTATTGCCCAAAAGAATATGCGAGCAATAAAGGAAAAGAGGTAGCTTTGGTTGCATCTTCTTCTTTGGAAAGTCCAACAAGAAGAAGGGCAATAAGAAAAAGAAACCTCAGATTCTGGTCCTTCTAAGAAAATAGCTAAGCAGAAAAGGAAGACTAAAGTGATGGAGGCAAGGAAAGTGTTTCCACTGCCAAAAGGATGGGCACTGAAAAGGCGCCTGAGTATCTTGCTTCTCTGAAGGACAAGAAGGATACACCTTGGAAGGTATGTCCATATCTTGTTATTTATATTATTATGATACTCATAGTTAATCTACAGCTTGGGTTTTAGATCTGGTGCGGTTCTCACATTTCTAATGATATGCGAGGAACTAGCAAAGCGATGGCGACTTGCGTTCTCAAGATATTAGAGTCGGATTGGCAATGGCTCAACTGTTGAAGCTTTAGCCATAGGATCTAAATCTTTTTACATGTTTGGACATGTTTTGTGTTTGGATAATATTTTATATGTACCTGATGCTTTTAAGAACATCATTTCTATATCTAGTTTGAATAGAAATGGCTATGAATTTCAGTTCACAGATGATGTTTGCAATATCTATTTAGGAAAAAAATATGTTGGTTAGTTATATGAATGATGGTCTTTATTATTTGGATAATAATGACAAACACAAATTGAATGCAAGTGATCTAAAAGAATACAATGCCATGGTGAAAACCAACTCAAGTTCAAAATATATTTGGCACTTAAGGTTTGTCATGTTGCAGAAGATAGGATTGCAAATTTGGAGAAAATGGGGATTCTATCCTCATTGGGCTCTGAGCCTACTCCAACGTGTGAATCTTGCCTTCAAGGCAAAATGACTCGATCACCCTTTGTTGGACAAGGGCTAAGAGGGGAAATTATTTTGGAACTAATACATAGTGATGTATGTGGTCGTTTAAAGAAATGGCTAGAGGGCTTTCATTATTTTATTACCTTTGATGATAAATCAAGGTTTGAGTATTTGTATTTGATGAAATACAAACATGAATCCTTTGAAAAGTTTAAGGAATTTAAATCAAGTAGAAAATCAAACGGGAAAAAGTATTAAAGCTCTTGATCGGATCGTGGAGGTGAATATTTGAGTCTTGAATTTGATGAATACTTGAGAGAGCATGGCATTGTTTCTCGGTGACTCCTCCAGAACGCCATACGGTGAATGGTGTATCTGAAAGGAGAAATCGTACCTTATTGGATATGGTACGTAGTATGATGAGCTATACTGATATGCCAATCTCCTTTTGGGGATTTGCATTAGAATCAGCTTTATATATTCTGAATAGGATTCCATCAAAATCAGTTTCTTCCACACCTTATGAGATATGGCATGGAAGAAAACCAAGTCTTAAGCATGTTAAGATTTGGGGTTGTCCAGCTTATATCAAAAAGCTGAACACTGATAAATTGGAGACCGGATCAGAAAGAGGTCGATTTGTTGGATATCCAAAAGATAGTTTTGGATATTATTTTTATTTGCCTACTTCACAAAAGGTTGTGATAAGTAGAGATGCCACATTTCTTGAACAACAGTTTGTTCAAGAAGGAGGCAAAAGAAGGCAAATAGAGTTAGAATTGGAGAATTCTAACCAACCAACAGATCAGATGGATATAGATCCATCTAGTCAACCTATACCCGTTGATGAAACATCTACAGCTATTCCTCGTAGAACAACCAGTATCTCACCCACGGTGAGATATGGTTTTCTTCATGAAAAGAACAAGAGTTGTCTACTCATGAAGAAGTAGATCATGGAGATGATCCACTTACCTATGAAGAAGCTATATCGGATATAGACTCTTCAAAATGGATTGATGCTATGAAATCAGATTGATTCCATGTATAAGAATCAAGTTTGGGATCTTGTTGACCCACTGAAGGTATTGTACCTATAGGGAACAAATGGGTTTTCAAGAAGAAAATTGGTTACGATGGAAAGGTAGAGACCTATAAGGCAATTTGGTAGCGAAGGGTTTCGCCAAAGGCAAGGAATAGACTATGAGGAGACTTTCTACTTTGTTACCATGCTTAAATCAATTAGGATTTTATTAGCAATAGTGCATACTATGATTATGAGATTTGGCGGATGGATGTCAAAGCGGCTTTTCTCAATGGATACATTGAAGAAAACATTTTCATGGAACAACCTAGGGATTTGAATCCCAAGATGGTTCCAAGGTATGCAAGCTAAAGCGATCCATTTATGGGTTGAAACAAGCTTGAGGAGTTGGAACATCCGTTTTGATGAAGCCATTAAATCTTTTGGTTTTATCAAAAATGAGGATGAGCCATGTGTATATAAGAAGGTTAGTGACAGTGCTATCACTTTCCTTGTCTTATATGTGGATGACATCTTGTTGATGGGTAATGATACGGTATGTTGACGACTATAAAGGTATGGTTGTCAAATACATTCTCCATGAAAGACTTAGGGAGGCAACCTATATTCTTGGGATTCGCATCTATAGAGATGGAGCGAAAAAGAATAATTGGTTTATCCCAAAGTCTATACTTGGAAAAGGTGTTAAAGAGGTTTAACATGCTTGATTCCAAGAGAGGATTGTTACCGATGAGACATGGTATCCATCTTTCTAAAGAGATGTCTCCAAAGACACTAGAAGAAAGAGATAAGATGGCGAGATTCCATATGCTTGGTATTGGAAGTTTAATGTATGCAATGTTGTGTACTAGGCGGATATCGCATATCTTTGTTAGTTTGACTAGCGGTATCAATCAATCGAGGTTTGGAACATGGATAATTGTCGAGAATATTCTTAAGTACTTGAGAAGAACTAAGGATTTATTCTTGATTTATGGAAGTGGAGACTTGCAATTGGATGGTTATCACGATTACGATTTCCAATCGGATATCGATGATAGAAAGTCTACCTCTGGATATGTGTTCATTTGTAATGGAGTGCGATCGGTTGGAAGAGTTCCAAGCGAGCACGATTGCAGATTCCACTCGAGGTGAGTATATTCTTTGCATCGAATCTTTGCAAAAGAAGTTGTTTGGATAAAGAAGTTCGTGTGAGAACTTACAGTAGTTCCTTCCATTGAGTCGGCGGTTCCACTACCTGTGACAATAATGGAAGCGATCATCTGAGCTAAGGAACTAAGGTCTCACCAGAAATCCAAACACATAGAAAGCGCTACCACATTATCGGAGAAATAGTTGGGCGGCGATGTAGCCATGCGAGAAAATAGCATCATTGAAAATCCGGTGATCCATTCACTAAGCCTATGTCACACTCGATTAGACCGACATCTTGAGAAGATAGGTCTAAGATATTGTAATGAATGGCTCTAGTGCTAGTGGGAGATTGTTAGTAGTATGCCACTAGAGCATATCATTTAGTATGTATCTTGTACATAATTTTATTAATAAAAGGCATTTCCACTTTTCCGTTTACATAATATATTTATGTGTAATAGAAAAGGTCCATTGATATTTTGTTAGAAATATTATTCTTAAGTTGTTAAGAATATGAGTGACAATATTTCTAGCACAAAGTATCATAAATAGGTTCTGTCGAGGATACTTCATAATAAGGACATGACTTATCTAGAAAGATTGTATTCATGTTTGTTCCCAAGTTATTTATATGAGATATAAATAAGATGGAATGGTGAGTCTCATGCCATATAACAAACATGATAGGCACTTATAAATGATAAGTAGGCGAACGGTGACTCTTATGACAAGCACATGGAGTTTACTCTTGTCGATGTTTTGTCATAAATCATATCGATTGCATATAATCTTTAGACTGAGATAGCACGGTTATCTTGTATATAGGTAGTTTGAGTTTGATCTTGCTTTCATACTTGTACTATGTATGGGTATATGGGCATGTGTTGGCTCTACTAGTTATATATGGAGGTAGGTGTTGATCAAGATGGAATCTGTTCCTCTAAGTAAATAGAGATAAAATCCTATGTTCATTTAATTGTTCTTGATGTTTCAAGTTCTGGCCAGACAGATAGATTTATTCAGAAAGAGTTTCGATGTGAAAAATCTTTTAATCAAGAATTGGAATTAAAAGAGAACATAATATTCATAGCAAATGGAGTTTGACATAAACCATGACTCACTTGAGTTGGGATTTTGTAGCAGAGAGATTCTAGTGCATGGTAACATATGATTATAGGTTCATTTAAGATAAATCTTATTACTAATTGGGTGGCCATGGCATGCTATGCTAGGTGTTAACCATGGTCTATGAGGTTCATAAAATGATTTAGAGAAATCATTTATGGTAAGAAAGAGTTCTGATGATATTAAGAGTTGATATCATGTCTCATTGCCAATTAGTGATGAGCCTAGTAAGTCACACACATACACAAGTTATCACCTATTTAAATATGATTTAATTAATTAATTAAAGAGTTTAATTGATTAATTAAATAGATTTGGTTTGCAATTAAATTGCAAAGTCCCTAGCATGACTTGAAACCAAATCTAGATTATTGGATGTGTAGTATAAATTAAATTTATATTTAAAGTGTTTAAATATGAATTTAATTGATGAGAAATTAATTAATAGAGATTAATTAATTAATTTATATTTGATATAAATTAATTAGAAGAAGAAAATAATTATTTTGGGTTAAGAACTCAAAATTAAGACACAGGGGCATTTTGGTCATTTCACAGTGTGACACGTGGCACCATGAGATGGTGACACATGGGATTACACATAAGCTTGCCAAATGTTTTTTAATCATGTAAGATGATTAAAATCAAGATTAAATATAGGTTTGACACTTGGCACAATGTGATTGGGTCACTTAAACCTAGAGCTAATCAAAAGGTGACATGTGGCTAGGGTTTAATGTGTTAACCTAGCTATTTAAGTGTGGTTATGAAAAGAAAAATAACCAGCAGTCTCTCCTCTCATTTGTCACGCCACTTTGAGCCTCTCCAGCTATTTCTCTTCATCTCTCATCAATTCAAAGAGATTAGCCATCAATCTCTTGAATTAAGAACACTAGAAATTGTTTCTAGTGTCCTGTTTACATCTCTAATCTCTTAAAAGGCAGAACTTGAATTTCTAATTAATAGAAAAAGCTTTAGAGGCTGTTCAAGGGCTGCCATAGGTGTTCTTGGTGTGGACAAGCTAGAGGGACAACATCTGGTGTCCTGAAGACGAATCTCAAAGGCGCACATTGCGGCGCATCAAGAGGTTTTTGTATTCGTTCTTGATTTAATCTAGGGTTCTAAAATTAATCTGATTAATTTTAAAATCTTAAATGGCAAATACAGATCCAAAAACATATTAAAAGAGTTTTAATATGTTGTTAATCATTGAAATCAAATACACAAAAATAAATCTTGCATGGTGCATGTGACCCTAGGTGAAAATTTTTGAATTCAATGGTATAATCTTGTGTTTTTCACGCTTCCGTTCCTTCAACCCAGATCGAAGATCAATCTTGGAAAAACACTTTACACCTTGAAGTTGGTCAAACAGGTCATCTATGGTGGAAGAGGATACTTATTATGCATAGTCACCTTATTCAATTGCCTATAATCAATGCACATTCTCAAAGACCCATCCTTCTTCCGCACAAATAACATAGGAGCACCCCATGGAGAAACACTAGGGCGAATAAACCCCTTATCTAGTAGGTCCTCTAACTACTCCTTCAACTCCTTAAGTTCTACAGGTGCCATACGATAAGGTGGCATAGATATGGGCTCAGTTCCAAGAACTAAGTTTATACTAAACTCTACCTCTCGCTCTAGGGATAAACCTGATAAATCTTCTGGAAACACATCAGAGAACCCCTTAACCATTGTAACATTCTCCAAACCTGCACCTTCTGCCTGAACGTCTCTAACATAAGCTAGATACCCCTTACACCTCTTTTGTAATAATCGGCTAGCACTCACTGTTGAGATAAGATTACTAGAGGCTATAATGCGATCTCCCTGAAATTGAAATTCTGCCTCCCCAGGAATTTTAAAGAATACAACTTTATTATAGCAATCCAATGAAACGTGATAAGTGGCTAACCAGTCCATGCCTAAAATCACATCAAACTCAAACATATCCAAAGAAACAAGATCTGCAGCTAATTCCCTATCTCCAATGTGAACTATACATCCCCTATACACCATCCTAGCACTACTGCAATCCATTGTGTCATAGCACCTCTCCATGTCATCTAGAAAATCTAAGGGATCAGCTAATGCATCCTCTCTAGTGAACTCCTTTGATTTTAGCTTGAGAAAGTCTATGGAGTCAAGAAATCGAGCCCTATCTTGAGCTGGTGCTGAAATGGGGCCAACCACTGGTTGCTATTGTTGAGTTATAAGGTACTCAGTTATAGTATTAATAGCACGATTCACTGTATGCAATCCAGCTGCTAGATCTACCACAGTAACCTGACTAGCTCTAGGTGCTTGAGCTGCAGTAGCTAATTTGAATAGTTGTGCCCCAGTCTTAGCCATAGGCATCTGTTCAGATATCTGATTAATAGTTTGAGGTAGTACCTCCCTTATTGGATCAAGGTTTGTACCATTAAGACCCTTGGCCCTAGTTCTCTTCTTACGTTTAATAGATCCAGACACTTATTTTAATAAATAAGCATTAAATCTGAAAATGTGAGCCAAATTAAGATAGATGAAAAAGTATGAAGGACGCAGATATCTAAAGCAATGATAAACGACGAATGATGATGGGGTTCCACTATCAGCGAAGGACTTCCTAGGTGTGTTGGGCCTTTGTAGAATGTCACGACCCAAAATTTTGTTTCACAACCAGCGCATAATTTAAGTATTCTTAAATTATGCAAGCCTTATCAGAATATTTTGAAAAAAATATATTATCACTTACTAACCCCAAAAATAGATAAAATCCAAATAAACAAAGCACTGAATAAACAACATAAATATCCCATAAGTAAACTGCGGAGTCTCTACAGATTTCAAATAAAAATTTAAATTGTTTAATAAACTAAACTAATTATTAGCCCTAGGAAACATGAATTCGGGCATACCATGAGAACAAATCAAAGATTGTCCCTCTCCAGAAAATGGACTGAATATTTGAATCAGCTGCAGAATTTTACTAATCTGAAACAGATAACAGACAGAGAAAATGTGGTTTGAACTAATACTCAGTGAATGATAATTATAGCACACAATAGAATAGGAACAGATAGACGCTTGATTAATTTCACAATAAATTTTCTATTCAATAAAATCATGCTCATGCTATCAAAATCATTAATATAATAATTTCATAAAACATATATATATATATATATATAAAGGAAATTCATTCAATAAAATTTTATGGTACAGTACACCAGAGTGATAATACCCCATATCACCAAAAGTCAGATGGTAAACGCACTACCATATATTAGATATCTTTCTCCTCCTTTACAGATATCAATGCATATGATACTAATGCAAACCATAAATTGCAATTATGCATGACTCAACAATGCAACCTAATATCGTGATAATTCACACGGTGAGGCCAGATAACAGATACAGATACTGGGCACAAGTACTAATTTAAAACAGAAAATCAATTTGTACAAATCAATCAAAATCAACAAAAAAATTTCAAATAGAAAATAATAACTGATAATGCAATTTCAACAGTTTATTTCAATAATTTCAAAGAGTCAATAAGATCAAATCAATCTCAAATTAATTCAGTGTAACACATCGATAAAATTTATAGTCAAATATCAATCAATATAAAGACATTAAAGGCTTGTTCCTGAAATCCTAATGGCTCTAATGCAGAGATAATTGATAAAATCAATTATTTAATCAAAATCAGAATAAAATTCAATAATAAAATAAAACTCTAGAAAATCACATATAAAATAATTATTAAAATATTGATTTAAATTTTTATTTAATAACAAATTTAATGCTAAGAAATTTTAAAAGGGACTAAAAAGGTGTTATGTGCTATAATTACCACTCACTTGAAACTTCCAAAATAATAGCTAGATTCAATAAAAGAGAGACAATTTAAACTGATAGATTGAATATTCGAATCTCATACACACCCAAAATATAAAAGAAAAATATTAAATAATAATAAAATAAAATAACTTTAGTGTGTGTGTGTGTGTGTATATTGGTGGACGAACAGGGACGCATGGAATGACTGATGGTGGGACGCATGGCATGTACTGATAGTCTGTGGGACAACGAAGCCAACTCTTTTATATATATATATATATATATATATATTAAATGTGATATAAAAATAAGCTATTGTCCAACAGTAATCATGATCAACCCAATTCATATCAATGGTCAAAGAAAAGAAAAAAAATAAATTTCTATAGTATAGTTGTAACAATTCAAGGAAGGAAAATAAAATCAAATTCACCCATTATTGAATAAAAAAAGGAAATTTTTATCTTGAAAATAGAATCCAAGGTGATGAATAGAAAAGTAAGAATTTATGCATTCTCTGCGCACATCAGATTATAAATCGTAAATTTTTATATATTTATATATATATATACACATATAACAATAAATAAAAGATGATAAAAATACATGTTGAGAGTATTTGGTAGAAAAAGGAGGTGATAAACAGGCTTTAAGAGCAAAGTTTAGCAGAAAGAGATGATTAGGGTATATATATTTCAAGAGTTCTATTAGGTATAGAATGGGATAAGAGTTATTATTGAACTGGGTTGTTCAGATTACAGATATATATTTAATTTCAAAAATAATATATATATATAAATAAGCAGGCCATCCAATAAAATATTCATTTTTTTAGATAAATATATTAAATTATTGTTAGCTAATTAAAATAAATAAATAAAATATTGGATTTTCACATACTTTCCCTCTCAAAAGAAATTCGATTCCCGAATTTAAACAGATAAAATTTTTACCTGAAGAATCAAATAAGTGAGGATATTTGGCTCGCATTTCAGATTCTGCCTCCCATGTGGCCTCACTATTTGAGTGATTATGCCACAAGACTTTGATCAAAGCCACTTCCTTAGACTGGAGTTTCCTAATTTGTCGATCTAAAATCTTTACTGGTTGCTCCTCATATGACATATCATCCCTAAATTGTATGGTCTAAGATTGCAAAACATGAGATGGATCTGGTACATACTTCCTAAGAATAGAAATATGAAAAACTGGATGTATATGTATAAAACTAGGTGGAAGGGCTAAACGGTAAGCAATTGCTCCAATTCTCTTCAAAATTTTAAATGGACTAACAAAACGAGGACTAAGCTTCCTTTTTTTTCCCAAACCTCGTGATTCCTTTCATAGGTGAAACTCTCAGAAATACATGATCACTAACCATAAACTCTACATCTTTATGCTTAGGGTCAGCATAACTTCTCTGTCAACTTTGAGCAGTTAAAAGTCTATCACAAATTAGCCGAACCTTCTCTGAAGTTAATTGTATCAACTATGGTCTAGTAAGCCTTCTTTCTCCAACTTTATCCCAACAAATCGGTGACTTACACTTTCGACCATATAATGCCTCATATGGAGCCATCTCTATATTTGCCTGATAACTGTTATTATAAGCAAACTCCACTAAAGGCAGATGATGATCCCAACACCCACCAAAATCCATAATACATGCATGAAGCATGTCTTCTAACGTCTGTATGGTCCTTTCTGACTATCCATCTGTCTGAGGGTGAAAAGCAGTACTAAAGTCTACTAGTGTTCCCAAAGTTTCTTGGAATTTCTTCCAAAATCGAGAAGTAAACTGAGTTCCATGATCAGAGACAATGGAAACTGGAACAACATGAAGACTAACAATCTTATCTATATATAACTGTGCAAGTTTAGCATAGTCATATGTAGTCTTCATAGGAAGGAAATGAGCAGATTTTGTCAATCTATCCACTATCACCCAGATTACATTGTAACCACCTCCTGTACTAGGTAAACCCACAACAAAGTCCATGGCAATGTGCTCCCACTTCCACTCGGGAATAGGCAATAGCTGAAGTAACCCAGATGGTCTCTAATGTTTTGCTTTAACCTGTTGACAAGTTAAACACTTAGCAACAAAGTCTGCAACATCCCTCCTCATGCCACCCCACCAATAATGTTCTCTTAAATCATGGTACATCTTGGTTAAACCTGGGTGTACTGTGTAAGTAGAATGGTGTGCCTCTACCATGATTTCTCTTCTCAACTCATCAACACTGGGGACACAAAGTCTAGTGTCATAACGAAGAACTCCATCATCATCTAACATGAACCCTTGAGCTAGGCCTTGATGAATACTATCTATAATCTTACACAACTGAGAATCCCTCTTCTGAGTAGCCTTAGTTCGATCAATCAAGATAGACCTAACTCGAAAATGTGCTAAGAATGATCCAGATACAATTTCAAACTCTACTCCCTGATCTAGTAACTCATGTAATTCACCAATTAGTGGCCTCTTATTGGTAGTTATATGGGCTAAACTACCAAAAGACTTCCTGCTTAGGGCATTAGCTACCACATTAGCTTTTCCAGGGTGGTACTGTATGGTGCAATCATAATCCTTCAGCAATTCTACCCATCTCTTTTGCCTAAGATTAAGATCACGTTGATCAAAGATGTATTTGAGGTTTTTGTGGTAAGTGAAGATCTCACAAGTCTCACCATAGAGATAGTGCCTCCAGATTTTCAAAGCAAAAATTACTGCAGCCATTTTCAAATCATGAGTTGGATAATTCTACTCGCGTCTTTTCAACTGACGAGAAGCATATGCAATAACCTGCCCATGCTGCATCAAAACACATCCTAAACCAATCCTAGAAGCATCACAATACATTGCATAACCCCCTAATCCAGACGGAAGAGCTAACACTGGTGTTGTAGTCAAAGGAGTCTTAAGCTCTTGAAAACTTTTTTCACAAGCCTCAGACCATTGAAATTTTACATTCTTCTGTGTCAACTTAGTTAAAGGTGCTGCAATACGAGAGAAGTCTTGAACAAACCATCTATAATACCCTACTAAATCCAAGAAACTACGAATCTCTAACACAGTTGTTGGTCTAGGCCAATAAAGCAATGCCTCAATTTTCTTCTTATCAACACACACCCCATCCTTAAACACTGTATGGCCTAGGAAAGCCACACTATCTAACTAGAACTCACATTTTGAGAACTTGGCATATAGCTTGTGTTCCTGTAAGGTCTGAAGGACAATTCTCAAATGCTGCTCATACTCCTCTTTACTCGTTGAGTACACTAGAATGTCATTGATGAATACTATAACAAATTGATCTAAGAAAGGCTTGAAAACTCTATTCATGAGATCCATAAAAGCAGCTGGAGCATTGGTAAGATCAAAAGGCATTACAAGAAATTCATTGTGTCCATACCTAGTCCTAAAAGCAGTCTTGAGAATGTCTTTTTTCTTGACCCTCAATTGATGATACCCAGATCGAAGATCAATCTTGGAAAAACACTTTGCACCTTGAAGTTGATCAAATAGGTCATCTATGGTGGAAGAGGATACTTATTACGCATAGTCACCTTATTCAATTACCTATAATCAATGCACATTCTCAAAGACCCATCCTTCTTCCGCACAAATAACATAGGAGCACCCCATGGAGAAACACTAGGGTGAATAAACCCCTTATCTAGTAGGTCCTCTAACTACTCCTTCAACTCCTTAAGTTCTACAAGTGCCATACGATAAGGTGGCATAGATATGGGCTCAGTTCCAGGAACTAAGTCTATACTAAACTCTACCTCTCGCTTTGGGAGCAAACCTGATAAATCTTCTGGAAACACATCAGGGAACTCCTTAACCACTGTAACATTCTCCAAACCTGCACCTTCTGCCTGAACGTCTCTAATATAAGCTAGATACCCCTTACACCTCTTTCGCAATAATCAGCTAACACTCACTATTGAGATAAGATTACTAGAGGCTATACTGCGATCTCCCTGAAATTGAAATTCTGCCTCCCTAGGAATTTTAAAGAATACAACTTTATTATGGCAATCCAATGAAACATGATAAGTGGCTAACCAGTCCATGCCTAAAATCACATCAAACTCAAACATATCCAAAGAAACAAGATCTGCAGCTAATTCCCTATCTCCAATGTGAACTATACATCCCCTATACACCATCCTAGCACTACTGCAACCCATAGTGTCATAACACCTCTCCATGTCATCTAGAAAATCTAAGGGATCAGCTAATGCATCCTCTCTAGTGAACTCCTTTGATTTTAGCTTGAGAAAGTCTATGGAGTCAAGAAATCGAGCCCTATCTTGAGTTGGTGCTGAAATGGGGCCAACCACTGGTTGCTGTTGTTGAGTTGTAAGGTACTCAGTTATAGTATTAACAACACGATTCACTGCATGCAATCCAGCTGCCAGATCTACCACAGTAACCTGACTAGCTCTAGGTGCTTGAGCTGCAGTAGCTAATTTGAATAGTTGTGCCCCAGTCTTAGCCATAGGCATCTGTTCAGATGTCTGATTAATAGTTTGAGGTGGTAACTCCCCTATTGGATCAAGGTTTGCACCATTAAGACCCTTAACCCTAGTTCTCTTCTTACGTTTAATAGACCCAGACACCTATTTATTTTAATAAATAAGCATTAAATCTGAAAATGTGAGCCAAATTAAGATAGATGAAAAAGTACGAAAGACGCAGATATCTAAAGCAATGATAAACTGAAAAGACGTTAAGGATCCAATGCTCCGCAAGTTTACTAGACCTAAACCGGGCTCTGATACCAACTTTGTCACAACTCAAAATTTTGTTTCGCGATCAGCGTATAATTTAAGTATTCTTAAATCATGCAAGCCTTATCAGAGTATCTTGAAAAAAATATATTGTCACTTACTAACCCCAAAAATAGATAAAATCCAAATAAACAAAGCACTGAATAAATAACATAAATATCCCATAAGTAAATTGCGGAGTCTCTACAGATTTCAAATAAAAACTTAAACTGTTCAATAAACTAAACTAATTATTAATCCGAGGAAACATGAATTCGGGCATACCATGAGAACAAATCAAAGATTGTCCCTCTCCAGAAAATGGACTGAATATTTGAATTAGCTCTGCAATTCTCACGATGCATAGCAGATGTAATGCAGAGAAAACGTGGTTTGAGCTAATACTCAATGAATGATAATTATAGCACACAACGGAATAGGAACAGACAGACGCTTAATTAATTTCATAATAAATTTTCTATTCAATAAAATCATGCTCATGCTATCAAAATCATTAATAAAATAATTTCATAATATATATATATATATATATATATATATATATATATATATATATATAATTTATTCAATAAAATTTTATGGTACAGTACACCAGGGTGATGATACCCCACATCACCAAAGGTCAGATGGTAAGCGCGCTACAAGATATTAGATACCTTTCTCCTCCTTTACCAGATATCAATACATATGATACTAATGCAAACCACAAATTGCAATGATGCATGACTCAACAATGCAACCTAATACCGTGATAGCTCACAGGGTGGGGTCAGATAACAGATACAGATACTAGGCACAGGTACCAATTCAAAACAGAAAATTAATTTGTACAAATCAATCAAAATCAATAAAAAAATTTCAGATAACAAATAATAAATGATAGTGCAATTCCAACAGTTTATTTCAATAATTTTAGAGAGTCAATAAGATCAAATCAATCTCAAATCAATTCAGTGTAATACATCGGTAAAATTTATAGTCAGATATCAATCAATATAAAGACATTAAAGGCCTGTTCCCGGAATCCTAATGGCTCTAATGCAGAGATAATTGACAAAATCAATTATTTAATCAAAATCGAAATAAAATTCAATAATAAAATAAAATTTTAGAAAATCACATGTAAAATAATTGTTAAAATATTGATTTAAAATTTCATTTAATAACAAATTTAATGCTAAGAAATTTTAAAAGGGAATAAAACGGTACTATGTACTATAATTACCACTCACTTAAAACCTCCAAAACAATAGCTAGATTCAATAAAAGAAAGACAATTTCAATTGACAGATTGAATATTCGAATCTTCTACATACCCAAAATATAAAAGAAAAATATCAAATAATAATAAAATAAAATAACTTTTGTGTCTATATATATATATATATATATATATATATATATATATATATATATATATATATATATTAAAAGTGATATAAAAATAAGTTATTATCCAATAGTAATAATGATCAACCCAATTCATACCAATGTTCAAAGAAAAGAAAAAAAAAGAATTTCTATAATATAGTTGTAACAATTCAAGGAAGGAAAATAAAATCAAATTCACTCATTATTAAATAAAGAAAGAGAATTTTTACCTTGAAAATAAAATTCAAGGTGATGAATAGAGAAGTAAGAATTTATGAATTCTTTGCACACATCAGATTATAAGTCATAAATTTATATATATATAGATGAAAAATGAGGTGATAAACAGGTTTTAAGAGCAAAACTTAGCAGAAAGAGATGATTAGGGTATATATATTTCAAGAGTTCTAGCAGGTATAGAATGAGATAAGAGTTATTATTAAACTAGGTTATTCAGATTATAGATATATATTTAATTTCAAAAATAATGTATATATATAAATAAATAAATAGGTCATTCAATAAAATATTTTTTTTTAAATAAATATATTAAATTATTATTAGCTAATTAAAATAAATAAAATATTGGGTATCCGCATAGAATGTCACTACGAATGCCCCAGCAATTGATACTATGGCTCCTAAGGATTTAGTAATGCCACTTCTGCTTCTGAGATCCGGTTTTTCCAACCTAAACCCATTTCAAATGATGCAGGTTCTCAACAAAGTAAAATTATATTTATTCTAGTTGGCAATAAACTCATAATTTACTGCCAGCTGATAAACAGATTAATTCTTGGCTATGGTTTTAAGTGTGACAAGCTAGCATCCAATGCCATGTGCTCCTTCACAATCTTGAAAGTGATTGAATTATGGAGAATTTTCATATATATATATATTAATTATTATTAATAATAAAAATAACAAAAATGTTAAGTATCAGGAAACTATTAAGTCATATTAAATAATAGTAATAATAAAATAAGGATAAAATTGATAAATAAAAAAATAATAAAGTGCCAGCTTATCACTTTGAGATAAACATATTTTGAAAACCAACTTTATTATATTTTTATAGATAGATACATTCAATTAAAATAATTTTTATTTAAGCAGCAAACTCCAACAAGTTCTTCTCTCTTTAATGATTTGAAGAAATAACTTACTCTTACTTAGTTCTCAATTAAGGTTTTCTTCAAAAAAGCCGAAGTCGTCTTCGGTGGGTTTCCTTGCCCTTCAGGGTAGAGGGAAGCCTTCTTTGGTAGCCGTATAGGCTCGTCTGTCTCTGTATTCTCTTTATTCTCTAATTTGATTGTAGAGATCTTTTTAATTCGGGTGGTTTTGCAGATCATGTGCTTATTTGAGAGGGATTATGTTTCTTTGATTTGTGTTTGTTGTGATGTGATAGCTTTGGTGAAGGTTCTCAACTTTAGGGCAAATTCAAGAAAGACAACATTGAGGATTAAGAGCTAGTGTCCCGAAAAACTGCTCGCTAATGCTTCATGACTTGATGAGATTGAAAGGTCATGACCTCTGTTTTCTTCTCCCCCCAAGTTAAAGGTGAGAGAATTTCAGTGGCTCCTTCCAGAGATGAAGGTTATTGTTGGGTTTTTTAGGGTTTCTCCTCAGCCTGCTTGGTTTTCAAGCCTTGCATGGGTTGGCAACAACACCTTTTTTATAGTCTTCGATGGGTGGCTCTGGTTCTGTTGGGATCTTAATAAAGCAGCATTGAGCATGTTTCTTGACTTACTACTTGAGTGTAGAACTACTTTTATTGCTAGACCTGCACTTTGGTTTGAGTATTCTTATGTAAAACTATGCTTTGTGTTTTATATTTATACTGTGCCAATGGACTTTTATGCAATGACAAATACATTAAAAAAATAATAATAATAATTTTTATTTTAATTAATTAAATAAGCTAAAAGTTGAGTTTGACAGTGCTCCATAGCCAAATAATAGACAGGATTAAACTTAATCACATCTTCACATGGTTTAAAAGTAAATTAAATTAAAAGTCCTTTTCAATGTAGGTTGTTACACCATTCTATAAAAAATTAAAAATTTAAATCTTAATTATAAATTAATAATAAAATAAAATAAAATAAATCAGCAAATATATCAAGCAAATTGTAATGCAATTGAATATAACATGTGTAGGATGTACTCTTTATATGTATAGGTGGGCTTTAGTTTATGTATACATATTTAAAGGGATTCATAGCTCTGTTTTTTATAGCTGGCAAATCACATTAGCGTAAGGAATCAGTGTCCTTGTTTTATTATTTCGATTTCTCCCGCATGTTTCATATTAGGTATCTGCCGAGCCATTTGTTTATTTTAATTTTCAAAATCTGTTTAAAATGTTGAATTTTATAAAATTTTGATTTAATTAATTTTTTTATTTGAAACGAAAGAATTTAATTTTATTTAATTTAAAAAATTTTCAATTAAAAAAAATAAACATATTTTTTTGGAATTTAATTGAATTTTTTATTATAAATAATTTATTAAAAAACCATTAAAAATTTTAAAAAAATTCCCAAAATTGGGATTTGTGCCCTCATTAATTAATTATATAAAATTATCTAAGCTTGTTTGGTGGGTGGTATGGTAGAGAGCTAAGTCTTGCTTCAAATGAGTAGGCAATAAGGAGACTTGGTCTTCTAAGCCTCTTTTTGCATCAGCCTCTGCATCAACTCCTTTGGATAGTCAACGATACTATATGGATGGTTTGAGAGGTTTCCGCTGACTGTGTATCAAGGGTGACAGCGATTTTGCTAAGACAGTATCACTGTGAACGGTTTTGTTGTATGCGGTTTTGGAAGGTAGAGGGCAGGTTTTTGTGGGTTGCTTTCCTAGTTTTAGCCTTTGGTCCTTACGCTACTTCGGAGCAGGTAGCCCGTTGGCTGTTACCGTCGCCTGTAGAGGCAAGAATGCATCAGTCATTTCTCCGTTCTTCCAAAACTGCAATAACTGTCACTCGCTTCGCTATCTCGCAAGAAGCACAATCACTCTTCTTCCACTCTTCTTCAGCCCATCACCGCCAGCAACAGCAGCAAGAACAAAAAGGTGAAAAACAAAAGCAACAGAAACTAAAACAAGAATCTTCTAATTCCATTGACATCTCCAAATCCCCAATTGGGTCGCCATCTCGAGTCCAGAAACTCATAGCTTCCCAATCAGATCCTTTCCTCGCCAAAGAAATCTTCGATTTCGCTTCTCGCCAACCTAATTTTCAACATTCTTACTCTTCGTATCTCGTCCTTATTCTCAAACTTGGCCGTTCCAAATACTTCTCTTTCATAGATGACCTTCTAGTTGACTTAAAATCCAAACATTATCCAGTTACTTCAACTCTTTTCTCTTACATAATCAAAATCTATGGCGAGGCCAACCTGCCAGATAAGGTTCTCAAAACTTTCTATAAAATGCTTGAATTTAACTTCAAGCCTTTGCCCAAACATCTCAATCGCATTCTTGAATTTCTTGTTTCTCACCGGAACTATATAAAAACTGCTTTGGATCTTTTCAATAATGCTCATAGATATGGTGTTTCGCCCAACACTAAATCATATAACATTTTGATGCGAGCTTTTTGTTTAAGTGGGGAACTTAGTATTGCATACAAGATGTTCAATCAAATGTTCAAAAGAGATGTTTTACCGGATGTTGAATCTTACCGAATTTTGATGCAGGGATTGTGTAGGAAAAGTCAGGTTAATGGAGCTGTTGATTTGTTGGAGGACATGTTGAATAAAGGGTTTGTGCCGGATACTTTATAAAGGGGTTGAGATGGGTCTCTTGTATGTTGCAACACTATGTATCTCTTGCCCAATAGGCTTGGCAATGCAAATATTGCATTTTAAAATATATATATATTATGACTTTATTCATTTTGTTTTTTTTTATCCAAGAACAACCACCTAAATAAGCAAGCTCAACAACTATTAGTTACCAATCTCCAAGCATGGAGAGGGGGAGTGAGGGTGGGAGGGAACAACTACCTAATTAAGCAGGCTCAACAACTTTTAGTTATCAATCTCCAAGCATGCATAGACCCTCCAAAAGACAATGGCCATGGACATCAATCGGTGGTTCTGCTCCAATAAATCTACAAATACTGCACAAACATAAGAAAAGCGCTCTCTTTCTCATGGACTCTAGATCTACAACAACACAATAAAAAGAAGCATATTTACTCCCAAACTCAGCGATGGAGAGCGCACACACATTAGGATGAGATAGAAAACGATGACTTCCCCTGTCCATAGTTTGGGGAAGCAACCAAAACCCAATGAGAAGTTCGTTTGGACCGAGATTAACATACCAAAAAGGAGAGAAAAAGTCTATCTTTATAACTTAGAAAAAAAGTCATTTCTCGAGTGCACTAATTTTAAGTGTAAGTAAATCTAACCATGAAAATAGCCATTTGCATATCGTAACGTGCTTTATCTATTTAAAACCAATAAATTTTTTATGCAATTTTTCATTTTCAAAAAATTAAAATCAATTACTTAAATTAGAAAAAAAATTATTTAAATTTAAATTTATAAATTTCAAAGTTAATTGCTATTTAAAATATATTATAACTTTTCATAGACCCGGTCCAATTCAGTCCTGATAATTGCAGATTATGAAAAGATTAGTTATGCAACTATTAGTAATCTACATTACGAACGGAAGCTCAATCAATTAATCATAAATCAAGCCTTGTTTTATTCAATGGAAGTTCATACATTACAAATGGAACCAAATTACTCTTGTTTAAGAAAGGAAACAAACTTTCTCATCAACTCCGATGCCTTGTCATGGTTGGGATAACGAATATGGAAGCAGTGTTCTTCCTTTTCGTTTTCAACAAGTTCAAAGCTTCCTTTCCATCCACTTTTCTTCAGCTTCTCATGGTAGTTTTTGCCCACAGGGTTCAAATGGTCTTTCTCAGCTACAAAAATCAACACTCTCTCACACCCAAGCCTCCCAATATCCTCCACAGGCGGGTTCATCCTTGGATCATCCAAACCTCTATTATCTGGACACATGTACAGCCACATTTCATCATCTTCAGTGCCACCAAAATATGGGTGCACCAAAATCAGCCCAACCACCTTTACTCCGGCGGGTAACCCGATTGTCCCGACCCGAAACGCCGAAGTATGCGATATGTTACCCCCTGCACTATCCCCACCAATAAAAACTTGCGCAAAATTAGCATGATCATTCAACCACTGCTCGGGTCCATTCCGATTCACATGAGACGCCACCCATTGAAGCGCTGCCCACGAATCTTCATAGCATGCGGGTATGGGTCGGGTTGGGAAGAGACCGTACTCTACGGAGACAACGAGGACGTTAGCCTCAGCAGCTAGAGCAGCACAGTAACTGTGGTAGGCTGGGGAAAAGGCAGACATCATGGAGAAACCACCTCCATGAATGTAAAATAAGAGAGGGAGTTTCTGATTAGGGTTTTGGAGTTTTGGTAAGAAAATACGGACAGATACAGAGGGTTGGGTTGAGATGGTCACATCTTTGGATTGGACTCCGCTGGCCGGGTCATCAAATGGTGGGATTGTTTCACAGGTTGGCATGAACATGTGGATGCGACCATCTTTGTACACCCTGAAGAATCTGAACTCGTGGGCAACTTCATTATCAGCTGATTCCATTGAAAAAATAAAGAAAAGGAAGGGTTATCAGAGGCAAGAACCGGAAATATAAGTTTGGGGAAGATAGATAGAGTTTTGGAATTGTTACGCGCTCTTGTTAGAGGCAAATGGAGGGTTTTATCGTAATTAAAAGCGATCTGGAAAGGAAAGGATCTTCTAGCTACCGTTCTCGAGTTGACTCATTGTTACTTAACGGTTAATACCACACTTAACGGTCCAGACGACTGAGAAAGACAAGTAGTTTTCGGACATAGAAACAAACAGAGGACCAGCCTTCCCCAGGCATCACTTGCATAAGCTGGATTGAAACACAATTGCAACAAACGCCGACAAGTTGTAAAATGAATATTTTTCCAGCCAGAGTTATATATAAATAAGGGAAGACAAAAACAATTCTCATTTTTCATTAGAAGCTTGAGGTTATATCTGCCTGATTTAACAGAGTATAAAATAGCAACTAACCCCACATCAGGCCGTGACAGTAATTGAGGAGGTCTTGAATAGTGATGGGCCCTTGTAACATGTCAGAACAAATGCTCCTGTGATTGATACTATGGTTCCCAAGGATTTTGTTAGGCTGATTGTGCTTCTCTAATCTAGTTTTTCCATCCTTAATCACGCATTCAAAAATATGTGAGCTCACACACTGGGAATATGGAGGATGTTAAAATTTCTAGCGATATTAATTGTTCTTTATCTGTTAATATTGCAGTACAGCAACCACCTGTTTCAAACTTTCTATTAACTTATGGTTTGGTTCAAATTTTTATTATTTTGTAAATTAGTATTTATATATTTTTATTTTTCTTTAAATTAAAAAATATATTTAATAAATATATAATCTTTTTTTAATAATTTTAATCATTATTCATTAACACCATCGTACTTATCAACAACCATTCCTTCATTACCACAACTAACATAATCATTTGGTGATGGTGGTGGTGGTGGTGGGCTGCCACCCTATACACCACCGTCACCGCTTAATATAAATAAAATATTAATAAAGCTATTACAAGTAAAAAAATCATATATTTATCAAATATGCTATTAAATAACTATTTTTAGTTTGAAGATATATAAAGATTTTTAAGATACAAAAATCAAAAACTAAAAAGTTGAACCGAACCGCACCTTATTGAATGGTAAAAACTGATTACAGTAACATTTAGCTTTTCTCTTATATCTCAGCTACTTTCAAGCTTTTCTTTACATTTCTCAAACTACCAACTAATTTTTAACTAACTACAGTAACTGATAACGGCAAAAGCATTTACTTAACTACCATCAGTCCTCAGAGAAACACGTTATATCATTGTGGCTTACAGGAAATAAGCAAAAGGGAGATTTATAGTTGTATTTATGTTTTTGTTTATCTTATGTACTGTACATATGAAATTCTCTACAAGCGACTATATTTCTTCAACTCTGGCTTGCAACAGTGGGACTTTTTCCTTGGATGATCTGAAACTCCCCACACCTGTCTCACTATTCATGTAGTCATCTTCTTTGGCCTTTCCCCACATCACAGCATAAAATCCAGTTACAGTAATGCTTGCTCCAATAAAACTGCAAGCAGTTTAACCATAAGATTATCAATTTTCTTTTTCTTTTTCAAGAAATAAAATTGAGAATTCAAAGAATAAGAAATGCCAGAACTCAATAAGATTAGTTGGTCTTGGCATGACTTTAATTGCAACTATTGCCTGTATTTGGATTGCTTTTCTCTACTTATGGTCTACTCTATGGGTATAAAAGCTGTACCAAGTTCAAGCACCCTGAATTCGATACATCCGAAGTCCATCATCACCACTTTCAATTCTTGATAGGTGACTGCCACTCCTGTGATCAATTTGATTCTCTGTGACTGTGCTTGCTTACTGGATCTTCCTAAGTAGTTTGTCCTGGTCTTATACCATCATCATCTTGTTAAATGTTTTTGGGTGACGTTGGACTTGCAGCAAACATAAATCAATTCAGGAATGCTGCCTAATTCAGTATCTAAAGAACTACAAGGGATTAGGAATGGAATTTGTTCTCCCAGTATGAGTTTCCCACTGTAAAAGACGTCCAAGAAGAGGGGAATACCATACCAGTTTGCACTACTTTAAAACTGATTGAATAAAAAAGAATGTTATTGAATTAATATAAGAAAGAGGTGAAAAATGGATTTGATCAGTTACATTCCGAGACGAAGCACTTCTCCTAAAAAGATGACATCCATTATTAAAGCAAAGATAATCCCCAAGGACTTGAACACAGAAACATAGACAGGTCCCGTTTTCGACAGACACCATGCACACAAACTGCTACGAAATACAATTGAAACAACTGCCTACATGTTCAAATGATAATAAAGTCACATAGAGGTAAATTGGGGAAAAAAATTCTTATTTTTCATTTGAAGCTAGAAGTTATATTTGCCCAATTTAACCTCTTTTTCCAAGGACTAGTTCTTGCCATAGTGCACGTACATGATTATTCTGTAGGCATTTCTGGAATAATTTATCAGCAGTTAGAGGTAATACATGAACTTCATTATCTTAAAATTTCCATTTTAATTGGTTTATATTTCAGTCTTGAAATTAGAAGAGAATTTAGGTTTGCTATATGCTTACTGAGTATGATGTAGAAAACAACCCCATATCAAGCTTTAATTGCCATGCACCGGAATCTTCAACTACTATCAGTGAGTACAAGGCAGACAGCATGGTACCAAAGAAGCAGAGGTAAAACATTATGGTAAGCACTGCTGTGAACTTCTTAAGGATTAATGCCTGTCAAAACTCCACAAGATATAAAATCAGCATAATAACTGAATTACCTTTTTTCTCCCTCCCCTTTTTAATTAAGTTTTTTTCTAACGAAGTGGGGAATCAAACCTGCAATATATACCATGCTGAACTCAAAAGTGCTTCAGCTGCAAATAGAAGTCCACCGAGAATCTAGATTGATTTTGATGCAAGAAATTGTTGCGGGGGTAAAACAGTAACTGAAGACGTCTTCATGATTGGTGGGCCTTTGTAAAATGTCATGATAAATGCTCCAGTGAGTGAAACAATCGCCCCCAAGGATTTAGCTAGGCTTGTTGTGCTTCTCCAATCTAGCTTTTCCATCCTAAAGCACCTCCCATTCAGCAAAACAACGCAGGCTTGCAATATAGCAGCATAATGAATATGCTCTGAAAATCACAACCATTTTATCATGTATAATTTGACCATATTATCAGTATCCAACTGAAATCAAGTTGAAAGAATATGGTCAACTTATACTTGTTTTGGGTTCTGTCCAAAGCTTTATTGCAGCGAAAAAAGCCTGATGGAAGGCGACCAATTTATGTATCAAAGCTTAATTATTATTCCCATTTAACAAGTGGCTTCTAACGCCAAAAATTTCATGCTTAGATGGGTGGAAAAACTGTTTTGCCCATAATTGGTTTGAAACAGAGATGGTGTAGATATTTTCACCAGTGACCTTATTTATCCGTAACAGCACAGAATTCTGATACTAAATAACCAGAATCGAGGAGAAAACGACCTGAAAATTATGGCAAGTATAAAAGTAAAAGCTGGAATAAGGTTGAGCATGGCTGAGCCAAGCATAGGAGATCCGCACTCTAAACCAGCATATGTACAAGTCAGTGAAACGAATCTGCATGTATAAGAAGAAAATGAAAATCAAACAACACCCCTAACTTGAATAAATCCAGAGGAAAAAAGTAATTCTATAGAATCAATTTGATCTTCTAGGACGCAGGAAGTAAATAATTAAGGACAAATAGATACAAACCCAAACAGGGCAAGTAAGAAGATTTTACTGAGCGTGGAGAAGGTGAATGAATCCCTGTTTGATCTACCAAGAAAAAGTAGTTTCAATTGCAACTTCTTGAGTAACTATTTAAGGAGAAACATGGAGCTAATTTGGAGTGAAAAATATCCAAACCTGTCCAATATTAAGGCACAAGGAAGGAGCAGAAGGGTGGAAAGGGCAAAGGAGTAGAAAACAAGGACATTCTTGTTCATCCCTCTGGAGATGGCTACTTTGGCTACTACCATGTTTGTAATATGAGCCAGAATCACACTTACCATTCCTATGAAAGGCAGCAAGGTCCTCTTATTACAAAGCCCTACACCCATCTCTCTGTTGCAGCAACAGAATTTTCTTTGTGGGTCATGCCAAATAATTGCAAGACTTTCAGCAATTTGCAGTGGAAAATGGCGAGAAATTATTCAGATACTTCCAGTAGCAGAATTGTAGCATGAAATGATGTTTTTATTGATATTTTTGCTGATGCAACCAAATGTAATGTGATCGGTTACAAAGTAATGGCTGTCCATGTATTAAGCTGCAAATCCAAGAAGTTTGTCTTGCACTACTAGTTTGTCTTCAACCGTTTGACTGGGAAGCCTAATCCACCCTGAAATCATCTAATTAACTTAACAAATTCTTATATTAGAAGATCAGGAGGTAAGTCCTGTTGTGGAAATTCTTGCGAGCCATCAATGAAGTGCTTTTTAGATTTGTTGTTCTCTTTATCGAGTATTAGGCTGTAGAAAGAGGCCTAATAACAGTATCAACGCATACATATATATACAAATATATATGTTTCTCTATCTAGTATCATACGTGCTGAATCTTGTATTGCAACAGAGGAACCTTATGTGCTGAATCTTGGATCCATTGCCCTTATTTCCCGCTTGCCCTTTGGTTTTTCCCCACATAACAGCATAAAACCAGCTGCAATAGCATGAAAAATTGCAGCTATTGATCAAAAAAGAAGAAGAGGAGGAACCCTTGCAGGGAAAATAAAAAGAGTGTTTACCATCCAATATAAAGAGCATCTGCCAGAAAGATGATACCCATGAGTGCAGCAGCAATTATCCCTAAAGGCTTGAACGTAGAAACAAAGAAAGGTCCACTCGTTCTCACACATAATTTAGTCATGTCAGCCGAATTGTACAGTCCCAACTTCTGCCTACATGTTTGAAACCCAAAATCTTTTTAACCGAGACTACAACAACTGATATGTAGAGGGAAAAATCTAAGCACGAGCATAATATATATCATAATCACCTGGGAAACTTTCGCATCCTCATATCAATCCATTTTGTCCTGCAGCTGGCTCTATAAATCACCGTGGCCACTTTATTCTTGATCACTTTATGGCGATTTTTTTTTCTAATCAAACGCAAAACATTCATTGATGAAAACAAAAGATTACAACCTATCTTCAGATGGCAATTCACATAACTTATCCGGAGGATTTGAGCACCACCCTGGAAACAGGTCCCCGGATCTAACAGAACTGCAAACCATGGAATCGAGCCATGCATAGCTAAAATCGTTTGAGATCAGATTCAATACAGCAATCAGATTGGCGATGCAATTCCAATATTATTAATTCAAAACTTAATAATAACTTAACAAACTGCTTGATGGTTATAATTTCTGTTAATTGTTTCAATATGAATGGCACCTAAATTAGAGCTATAAAAGCATCCAGGTGGGAAAGAGTGAAGGGACAGCAACCCAGCTAAAAGATAACTTATAGAATATTTTTAAGGCGTTGATTTCTGTGGGGTACGTTGAAGGAAACTAGCATCAAAATACTAGAAACGTGACCTGAAAGAGGTAAACTGAAAAATAGAAAAACAAAAAAAAATCAAGATTCAAGCACTTATTTCTAGATGACATAAATTCAAAAAGCCGCTGACGGCACAGGCCATCCACAAATCTGAAAATAGCAGTCATGTGATGTCCTCCAGCATTTTTGCTTATTCTTCTCAGCAATCCCAAATGTATTGTTGTTAATGATGACTACCGATCATGATTAGATTTCAATAACGGGAACAATGATTAGGTTTGATAAGATAAAATATATTATCATTTGGTGAAAGCTTGGTATTTGATAAGATAATTAAGCTTTTAATTATTAGGATTTTATCATTTATTGCTTATATTTTTCCTTAAATTTTTAATAAATTATGTGCCCAACAAATGGGCATGATCTGTATATACTCAAGTTTCATTTAGACATGCATAGTCTGGGCTTGGTCTCTTAGATTTGAATCCCACTCCATCAAGGCTCAATCCTCTACTAATTATATATATATATGTGTGTGTGTGTGTGTGAGCGCATTTCATGCAAAAATTCTCTATATATTTGTGCATTTGTTCTGCAGAAGAGGGACTTTCGGGGAAGATGACTCCAAGCAACACTTCTCTTTGTCTTCAACCATCCTTTCTTCTTGGCTTTTGCCCCATACCACAGCATAAAACCCCAAGGCAATAATAACAGCTCCTATCATACTGTGAAGTAGAAAAAAAAAATGAAAGATTGAACCCAGAGAGAGAGAGAGAGAGAGAGAGAGAGAGAGAGAGAAGGTATTTCAAATACTTGAAATGATACCTTCCAAGATAGAGAGTATCCCCCAGAAAAGACACCCCCATGAGTACTGCGATAACCATCCCAATTGGTTTAAACATGGAAGTGTAGACAGGCCCTTTCTTGTGGCATGCCCATGTATGAACAATGCTTCGAAGTGATACTGCAAAAGCTGCCTGAAATTAAGCAACAAAATCAATTCATTATAAAATTTAAGGAGGAATTAATAGTGACTAAAAATTCTTAGAAATGAGTAATTGGATCTCTATGCTTACCGAGTACCCAATAGCTACCAACTCAATATTGGGCCTTATTCGCCAGGCATTTGGATCTTCCTCTGCGATCAGAGAGACAGTGGCTGATAGGATGGTCACAAAGATACAGCTAATGAGTGTAATGAGAATCTCCGATGGGTAGTCCCTGATTATCCATGTCTGGAAATTTCAAAAGTTTCAGGGGAAAAAACAAAGATCAATTCTTCTAGTAAAATTTTCGGGAATATTGCTTAAAGGGGAAAAATTAACCTAGATTCTGAATGTCTACCTGGAAAATAAAAATTAGCGCCAGGAAGAAACTATGAGCTGCAAGAAAAAAACCTCCAATGGCCCAATTTGATGAAGGCAAAAGAAGCAGCTCATTCTGCAATTTATTACCTGATGATGGAGAGCCTGTAATTGGCAGACCTTTGTATAAAGTCAGGACTAATCCCCCTGTGATCAATACCATGGTGCCAATAGATTTGGCCTGACTGCTTTTGCTTCGCAAGTCCAGCCTTTCCATCCTAAAACCAAATTTGAACCAAGCCTCATTAGTCCTTTCTTAAAAGAGGAAAAAGAAATTTGAGTGCACATGTAACTTCATTTGTTGTTGAACAGAAATATTATAGTAATGGTATTGTTCTGGTATTCTTAGGGAGTAAACCAGGATCTCCAGTCTCCAGAGTGTCCTTAGATTGGAGGTCCATTTGAGAATTGTTTAGCCTCATGATTCAATACTAAAAATCAAGCAAACTAGCCAATTCATCAGGTTCCCTTTTCATGCAATTTGCTGAACTGATTTCATGCCAAGTATTAATTTCATATGCCCGGTGTTGATCAAAGACCTCCACATGTCAAGGCAACATCCATACAGTGCAGAGCTGTAAATTGCATCGAATGAGAACCTGATTGATTAACTTAAATCTAGATCCTATATAGCTTAATCTCGTCTAACTCTATAAGCTTAGAGCCAGTACTAACCTGGAGACGAGTCCAAGTATGAAAGTAAAAGCTGGAGTTAAATCAGTCATCGCCGAGGCCAGAGTTGGGGAGCTGTATCCTAACCCAATGTAGGTAAACACCTGACCGGCGAAGCTAAACCAATGCAAACACATCCAACAATTAATGACATCTCTTATATCTAATTAAAGTTTAATAAATGCCGGAAAAGTAGTACCAGAGCAGACCAAGAACAAAAATTCTTCCCGTTATGAACCATGTAAGCGGTGGAGCGATTCTTTTTCTGCTGAATGAAAGGAAAAAGTAAGAAGAGCAACAAAGAAATGGAAAAGATCTGCCGATTATACTTGCCTGTAGAAGATGAAGGAAGATGAAAGAAGCAAGAGTACCCCAATCATATTAGAATACACCACAAGTATAAATTGACTCATGCCTTTACCCAGGGCTGCTTTGTTTACAGTGTTCATGGCTACCTCCAAGAACTCCATTGTGAGCATTACTGCTGTTACTCCTAAACCCCACATACTTCCTCTGTCTCTCTCTGTATGCCAATCCACAAGGCGATCCTCCCAACGAGGGAGACTTAATGGGCTCTTGATAGGGTTCAATTTTTGTGATATATATATATATAAATATATATGCTCACTCTTTATTTTTATAGAGAAGGATGATTTTTTTTAATTAATAAATACTCATTTATTTCATATTTAATATGACTAAATTATTTTTCGTGTAAATGAGGATTTTTACCTAATCTTACTAAAAGATTACAATCACGTCTTAAGTAAAAATCTCAACAACTTCCAATAATATATATATATATATATATATATATATATATATATATATATATATATATATATATATATATATTCTGTTTTAATAATGAAAAATTAGTTCTCTCCCATCTTTAGTTTCTCTTTTGTTGTGTTTTGTGTCCTACTTCTTTTGTCTATTTTGAGGTTCATGATCCGTCAAAGAAATTCCAACATATATATAAATGTATGGGTTCAAGGAAATTGCATCCAATTGATTCAAATAATTCACTCTATTTGGTGAAGATGATTTATATAAAGTCGTTGAATCCATTAATGGGTTGGGAACTTGGCATTATATGTTATGACAAAGTCATGTTATAACAACATTCGATGTCCTGTCCCTGTTGCATGACCAAGTTTCCTTCGGTTCTTTTTCCAGGACAAGACCCCGTCATTGCTCAATACATTGTCAAACTAGGTCCACCTCTGATATTTTTTATTTTACCGAAACTGTGGTTAAGAATACATAAATCTGCATACTCTGCGAGTTATCAAATATCTACTCAATATTGTTTATGTACAACGCAAGAATGCTACACATCCACACTTCTGTTTTCCAGGAGAGGGACTTTATGAGAGTTTGACTCAAATTTGGAAATTCCTTTCTCTTCACCCATCCTTTCTTCTTCTTGGGCTTTTCCCCATATCACCGTGTAAAATCCAAGAGCAATAACAATCCCTCCAATTACACTGCAATTAGAACAAGTTATTTCCTTCATAAGAAAAATATATATATATACTTGAATAACTTGACAAAATTTTTTCTAATTCTCTCCTCTTTCTTACTCTTTCTTCCTCGTCTAATTTGTGCAGAGAATTATACCTTCCAAGATAAAGAGTATCCCCAAGAAAAGAGATCCCCAAGAAAATTGCAATGATCATCCCAAGTGGTTTAAACATGGCCGTGTAGAGAGGCCCTTTCTCGCCACAAGCCCACGTATGAACTACATTGCGAAGTGATACTGAAAAAACTGCCTACAGAATTTAGCAGAACTTCAAGTTACTAGGAAATTTAACAAAGAATGAGCATTAACTGTAACAGATACTAGAAATAAACAGGTCTTTTTATATGCTTACTGAAGAGCCAATAGCTATCAACTCAATATCAGGCTTTAGTATCCAAGCATTTGGGTCTCTCTCTGCAAATAGAGAGACTGAAGCAGATAACACGGTCATAAAGATGCAACATATGAGTGTTATCATCAACTCTGAAGGGTAGTCCTTAAGAATCCAAGTCTGGATTATATATTCAAACAAGAGTTTATCAATGTTAGGTTAAGTTTAATGTAGGTATTAATAGCATAAAAGCTGCTGCATTGGTCAGTTACCTGGACAATGAATAATAGAGCTAAGCACAATGTTCCAGCTGCACAGAGAATTCCTCCAAAAACCCAGTTCGATGGGAACAGTTGCAGGGACTCATGAATTAGGTTATTTTGTGATGGAACACCTGTCAGTGGCTGGCCTTTGTACAAAGTCACAATTAAGGCTCCTGCAACTGATAAAATCGTGCCAATAGACTTGGCCTGGCTCCCTTGTAACCTGAAGTCTAGCTTTTCCATACTAAAACCACCATGCATGCGATCCAGTCATAATTAAGCATTTTTAATGTAAATTGAAAAACATGTATTTATTTTTTTTTAGAAAATTTAAACGCTGCTTAATTTAATTTTCGAAAGCAAGAATGCAATTTGCTTCAAACGACTAAGGCATGCAAGGATTTTTTTTTTTTCCTAAGAAATCATCCGGTATCTAAAATTCACTGGCTCGTTTAATTCGGATTCACGCTGGGTAGACCCACAAAAGCAAGCAAAGTGCTCCCTCCCAAAAGGCACGCAAAGGCTCGCTTAATTTAATTTTCGAAAGCAAGAATGCAATTTACTTCAAACGACTAAGGCATGCAATCGTAAGATTCCCAATAAATTGAAAAGAAAATTTTACCGCACAGCCATACGACCGGCTATATTATATGGTAGTGAGTGTTGGGCACTGAAAGAGTCGTATGCATCTAAGATAAGAGTTGCAGAAATGAGAATATTAAGGTGGATGAGTGGCCATACTAGATTAGATAAAGTCTATAATGAGAGTATTAGAGAAAAGGTAGGAGTGGTGCCAATTGAAGATAAGTTGAGAGAAGGGAGATTGAGGTGGTTTGGTCATGTGAAGCGTAGACATACGGAGACTCCAGTTAGACAAGTAGAGCACATTAGGTTAGAAGATAGAAAGAAAAAAAGGGATAGACCTAAATTAACTTGGAGGAGAGTAGTACAACATGACCTAGAAGCATTACACATTTCTGAGGATTTAATCCAAAATCGTTCAACAATCCATATAACCGACCCCAAATTTTTGGGATAAAGGCTTAGTTGAGTTGAGTTGACTAAGGCATGCAAGGATTTTTTTTTTTTTTTTAGAAATATTCAGTATCCAAAATTTACTGGCTCATTTAATTCAGATTCCCGCTGAGCAGACCCACAAAAGCAAGCAAAGTGCTCCCTCCCAAGTTCCAAAGAGTTCGGACTAAGACCACTGATTAAAGGAGAAGGAACTCTTATCATCCCAAGCATGCAAGAATTTTAATATATTTGATTAAATATCTTAAATTTAGGGTTAAAATATTATTATTATTATTATTATTATTATTATTATTTCATTTTGTAATACTATTAGTTACAATATTTTGGTTTTCATATTTTTTTTCCCTCATTTATATTTTTGAATTATTAAAAATATCCTCTAAAATGTAAATTGAAACAATTGAAAAATGAATAGGCATGCGCGGCCTAGCAATGGTAGATGGGCCCCATCCCCACGGCCCTGTGACTCAGCCCTATATATGTCGTCCATCTTCTCTCGCGTAACGTTGTCACATAATTTATTAAAGGACAAAAGGTTAATTTGTCCACTTATATTATTAATAAATTTCATAAATATATTCCTTCCTTTTAGAAAAATATACTTAAATATAAAAATTGAGTCTAAATCAGTGTTAAATCTTTTTTTTATTTGTTAGTCATTTCTTTATTAATTCGAGATATGCCTCTACTAGAATTGGTTTTGTTCTCGATCTGATGGGTTTTAGACTAATTTTTAAATCAGCTAAGTTTAGGATTCATGTTTATATCATACAACACTATTAGAATATATTAGATGCTGATGATGCATGGTGGACAGTAAAGAGGAGTTTCGTTGTCTTTGGTCCCTTTATTTTCTTCCTCAACCTCTGCATCATACCCGTTTGGGTGGCCGGCGATGTCGCTGTTGGACAATTTTGCTTTCTGTATGCCAAAGGTAAGCACTTTGCCAGTGGATTTTGCTGTAAGTGGTTTACAGGGTTATGGGTTTGGTTTCTGTGGGCTGGCTTCCTAGTAATAGGGCTCTGAGTTTGGAATTTTTTAGGGATTGATTTGGGCCAATTTGTCCATGTAATCCTATCTTATTGGGTCTTGCAAATCTTGCATTTTAAAAAGAAAAAATAAAAAAACTTCCCTAATGCTTAAATTTCAATAATGACAACACGACAAAACAGGAAAACAGTACTGTCGGCCAAAGGTTCCATTATTAGTTTCTACCAGAACAACATTTCTTCTCAATCTTCTGAATTTTAAATTTATCTTTCGCTGGAAAGTGGAAACAGAAGAACAAAGAGATCGAAGGCGCACCTGGAGATTATGGCTAACAAAAAAGTGAAAGCAGGTGTGAGATCATTCATCGCTGTGGAAAGAACTGGAGAGCTATACCTCATCCCAGTGAACATAAACAACTGAACAGCACAACTACACAGTACACCAGATTCTTAATTATCAGAATCATATGCTGTTTAATTGAAAACTAAACCAATAAATTATAAAACAACACCTCACAAGAGCCAGAAGGAAGATTCTGAAGAGGATGGACACAGTAAGTTGGGGGAGAGGTCTTTTCCTGAAACAATATTTATATATAATACCTGTAATTAATAAGAGAAAAAAAGAATGAATAGTTAGCGTTTGATTACCTGTACAAGATGAAGGAAGAGGGAAGAAGGATAGGGATGGCTAAGGCATTTGAGTAAACTATATAGACAAATTGACTCAAGCCTCTGGTCATGGCTGCTTTCAAGATAATGCTTATGCCTACCTCGGTGAACTCTGTGATCACCATAGCTGCTGTTACTCCGATTCCCCACATTCTCTTCTCTCAAGAATTAGAAAGGGAAGCTTTTGGCTCTTTAATTTAACGAGTGGGAAAGTCTTTATTGCCGGTGCTTTCTAACCTGCAAATAGGATCGATGGATGTTTCGAATCAAAACTCAATTTTGCCCTTGTCTATAGTTAAATAATTTATTTTTAAATTTTTTTTTGTCTCATTTAATTTTAATAATAAAATATGAATATATTTTTATTAAAAATTATTATTAGTATAAAAATTAATTAAAATTTATTTCTTTAATTTTTTTTTAACAAAAAGTAGATCTATGTAAACTTAAACAAAAAAATTATAAATTAATTTAAAATAAATTTATATTAAAAATATAGGGGCAAAATTGAATTTTCACTTGCTGGCAAAAGGAGTAATTCCCCTGAAAGAGATGCTTAATCTTTGACTTATTGGCCTTACTGATGTCGTTTTCAATACTAACTATGTGCGTAGAGGGCTCATGAGTATTGACTTGTTGCACAAAAGGATGCAAGGAACTTTCTCAACATTATCAAAGGCTCAACAAAAATATCTACCCATTTGAATTGAAAGGAAAGAGTTGTCCCAAGCCCATATAAATTTTTTTTACTATTTTCAATTTAAAATAATTATATTTTTCATTCATTTATTAAAAAAATAATTTAATTATTCAAATTTATTACAATTTATAATTTATTATAAATTAAATTATCATAATAACTTTAATCATATATTTTTTTTAATTTAAAATAACTATATGTTATAAATTTTATTTTGTGAATAAAATAATCTTTCCATCTAAATTTATTTATATATATAGATAAATGGTTGTAAATTTAATATAAAGAAAAATTTTTTTGACACATTACAACAGAAGAAAAAAAAAATTAACATGATTGATAAGTATACTTACTGTTAATGCAACGATGTCTCTTCTAACTGTAAATGAAACTGGACTCAAACCATTAATGCTATGAGTTCTGGTATTTTTGAGCCTGTTGCTGGGCCATGGCTTAAAAACTTTCCCCATCAAAATTTTTCAATATTATGTATTTAATTACATATTTATTATTAAAAATAATTTTATAAATTCAAATTTTATATATAACGATCGTTATCATAACATCTTATCTAGAAAAAGTTTTGTTCATATTTATAATTTGAATGGCAAAAAAAAAAAATTTATAAAAGGTTGGGGAGCAGAGACTTGAACTTGAGATCTGCTAGGTAAATTATATGTTTTCAACTACCAAACCAAATTAGATTGAACATATAAAATGAAAATTTAACATTGTGTGAAAATTTAATTCTTAAGATCATATTTGATTTAATTTTATAATAAAATTTATTTTATTTGTAAATGAATTTTATGATAGAATTCATTTATAAATAAATTTTTTTATTTGATATATTTTATATTAAATATAAAATTTATTTTAAATGAAATAAATTTTATACTTGAAATAAAAAAATAAAATAAAATAATATATAATAACAGGATAATTTTGTCACTTGAAATATAAATATGATTTTAAGTTTAGAATTCATTTATAAATTCTATCAATTTTGATAAAATTTGATTTATTGATAATAAATTTCATAAAATTTTATTAAATTCATTTATACCAAATGCTCCTAAGTTATATATATATATATATATATATATATATATATATATATATATATATATATATATATATATATGAATTCCTCACAAATTTAATACATTTGTCGTTTAATAATTTTGTTATTACATTAAAATTATTGAAGAAATATTATATCAATTCATAATTAAAATTTTTTTTGTAAACTTTTCACTATTTTTTAATTTATATTTAGTTTCATTTTAATTAAGACCGTGTTTTTTTTTTAATTGATATATATGTTCCACCGATGGAGTTTAATATGAGAGAATTACTTTTTTCATGGGGAAATTGAATAAAACTGTAAATAAATTATTATAATTTTATTTAAGTTAAATTAAATTAATGGTGATTATTAATATAAATAATTAATATAATTTTATTGAAAAATTTTTTTAATTAATAAAAAAAGGCATGTGCTACTTCCTATTAGTAATAACAAATAATGGCAATAAAAAATAATAGTGAATGATAACACGAAAAAAAACATACAAATCTCCAAAGAAGCCATTAATTACTGATTTGAGCACCTGTAAGCTGAAGGCATTGCATTCATGAATTATATATTTCATTGATAGAATTATATATATATATATATATATATATATTAAATGTGTTTAATTGTTTAATAAATGCACAGACCAATAGTGTATTCGGATTTACTATTAGCTCTATAACTGGCTTGTGTGATTGAAATTGCTTGCCTTGAAAAAGGAAGCCCATGAGTGCAATATTCTTGACGGAGTTTCTTGGTTTATTATGAACTATTTCAACTAGCATGTATCTGATAGGAAATAAAAAACATTTGCAAGAACTTAAAGAACACATGCATGTAGCTATATATGAGTATTATATATAGGAAAACTAAGCAGAGAACTAAGTTTGAAGCTGAAGACAACTAACCTGCGGCCACAAACTTTGCATATGACCCTGAAAAAATATTCATGTTAATAGGTTAGTTTCTTATGTTCTGGATAATTATATATTATTGAGCAGATTAGACTAATTTGTATATATGTATCGGGACCAAAAGCTATAGGCCCTGGAATCCTTGTTGCTTGTAGCATAGAATCAAAACTTGTTATGAATTTTCAGTAATTTAGAATGTAACTGCTTATAATAAGAAGAATTTAACCCAGATCCCTAGGAAATGTTACGGATCAAATGATTAAATTTTGTGGTTATGTTCAAATTATAGGAGTATATTAGGTTAATGGGTGTGATACTACTCGCTCAAAATCTAAGACAAATTATTGAAATTCTACGTGAATATTCAATGTGACAATGAGAAAAGTCAAACACTATTTTAGATGGTTAAAAGGTCAAATGAACCGAACAAAACACAAGAGACTAAAATAAGACCGAATAAAATACCTTCGTTCGCCTAACAAGGCGAACAAAAGATATACCGAACAATAATCATGCCAATAGTCAAGTAAAGTCCGGATCTCATGTACCGAGTAATAATCATGCCAGCAAACAGGTAAGAGTGGATTTCATGAAAATAATCTCAGCGGATCAACCAAGATCATCTCCAAAAATAAAACAACAACTATTTTCTCAAAAAGTCTATAAATACCAACCAATAACCAGAAACATGTTTGCATATTCTCATTCTTAAATTCTCATTACAGTCATTTCAATATTCTCATATTAGTTCTCTAACACCTCACCCTTTTCTTTTACTGTAGAATTACGTGATATTGGGATCAGGACCTCTGGTAGCCTCAGGGTGGAGTGGGTTTAATAATGTGTTTGTATGATTCAATAATAGTAGAATATGATATCCTAAATCTATTGAAAGAGAGAATCATACAAAATATTATTTACATTGTCTTTTTTTTAAGTTTAATTAGCACTTTCACAATCGCGTCAATGTAGATTTTGTAACCAATTGTTTGAGCTTTTCAGTTTCAGATTCAGTGTTGTTAGCCTTCAATATTCAATATTTGCCTTGTGCTAATCCTCCCACGTTTGCTTCTCTGTACTCCTCCATGTTGAAGCCTAATCCATATTGATGATGTGAGGTCCTTTGGCAAACAGAGAAGTGGATGCAGGCGATCGTACTCCATATCCTGCCAAATAACAGCCTAAAAATACAACGAAATTGCAGACATATATCATATATATATCATTAGCATTTAGCAGCCCTCTATTCGTGATAATGATACGCACAAATATAATATAATACATCTATCTAGGCCTTGGTGTTGAGCAGTGTCCCTTTCGTATTACTGTTTTTAGACCACGATTCAACTGTGTCATCACTTTATGCGTCTGTTTTGAGGGTGGTCCAAAGGAATCAATCACTCGACTCGATCCATAGCCTTCCACTAGGCACCATGCATGCATATTTATCATATATAGTTGCCGCTATTTCATGGCCAACTTCTTTATTGTATAGGACTACTGTAATGATATCATTTGTCTAGATCGGTGCATGTGCGTATATTGTGTGGGACTTACTCATTATGTGTCTTAATTGCTATATACATTGATCACATCCATTTTATGTGGAAAAGAACAATTAGAAAAATAATAATAATAATATTTTTATCTCAAATTGCTCGGCCTTCTCCATATCCATTCTAGCTAGAAGCAGCTTCTTTGGAGGTTTGGCCAAACACACATATGAGAACCCAGAGAATAGTCGACTCTTGTCGCGATGAGAATGAGAGAAAAGGTTGAAGTGGCACGTGGCAAAGAAGGTAGGAAAACACGTGGAAGTCACATGAGGGATTGAAGTGGAGAAGTACAAGGGAAATGGTTGGGTAAATTGAATCAAGTCTCCAAGTGACGTAGAAAAGAGAGGACAGAGACTACTCGCTTGCAAACCCATGGCTAGTACCAAGTACTTTTCTATCTTTTCATGCTTCGAATCGTTCGTTCCTTGGCTTCACTATTTTGTCTTGTAGGTCATGCTCTCTTTTTTCAGTGGCCTAACTGTATCCCAATTCTTCATGTGCCTCTTTTCCCTTCATTTCATTATGGCCTAATTCTATTATCCAGCCCATGATTTTTAAATCTTAACTAAGAAAACAGCCCGCGCCTCTCTGAAGCCTAACAGGACAACCCTATCTTTTGATTTATTCTTCATGAATTTGAATAATATATCATTCTCAAAACTAAAAATATTAATGAAATTTCAGAAAATTTCTATTAAAAGACAAAAAAGAAGTGGGTTTTCAAAATTAAAGGAAAATATTATGATTTTGAGGGATTTTAATCCACCTAAATAAAAGCTTTCAATTTCCAATTGAGGCTATTTTCATAAATGCCATGTTATGCATATATAATCAAAGGCAACAAAGATTTGTGTATAGACTAAAAATAAATAAATTTCCCAGACAAAATCATGTCATAATTTCGTTTTGGGCAGAGCAAAAACAAAGAAAAAGAAAAATCTTTTTTAGAAGTGAGAACAAAGAGCATCTCACCTACTCTTTGGCCATGCTCCCATGTGCAATCCCTTCTGTAAAGAGACGAAAAAAAATGGCAAAGTACTAGTGCTGTTGCTTGACATTGAAATGACATTGGTTGGGGACACATCTTAACACTGAAAATTTTTTAATAATAAATTAAATTAAATACTGAATAATTTTTAGACATACTATGGTTGGGTAGTTAGGGGGAAGATGTATGAAATTGTCATAGCTTTGCCTAGCCCCTTTTGAGGTCTCCCAAACGGACTCTCTCTCTCTCTCACACACACACACAGAGGGATATTATTATTTAGTAGGGCCTTTGTTGTGTGTGGTGATTCAGTAGTAAAAGAGGAAGGGGGGCCACTTTCTTGGTGATTGATCAAATGTCCCTATCTATAATGCCCCACATATCTCAGTCATGTTGTCCTCAACCAGAAAGCTTTAGATGCCTATTCCATCTCTTTATGATTGTGAGTCAATTTTCACTTCTCTGTTTGCTAAAGGACCTCGCATCATCAAAACTCAAAAGCTCACTCCACACCCTTCCCCACCTCCAACTGTGCTGCAATCATACCTTCCTACCTCACTTTTTAAGATTCATATATACACTTATTTTATATATTTCATCATTACTATAAGCTTCCAATGATTTTGGCTAATCTAATTTCTCTTTAAGATTCCATCTTTTGCATGTCTCCTCTCTCTTGGGATTTAATAATTAATCACTTTGGTTTTTGACTTAATTTTGGTCTCCAAATCTCTATCCATTTTTATATGGTCTTGTTTGTTGGTGCTTGTCACCTGAAATCAAGAACTAATGAAGATTTGCTGGACTAGGAACAACATATATTACATGAAAAACTTATTTTAAGTCATTATAATAATTTTATGTTTAACTACTTGATTATTTCATATATAGTGTGGGCCGTTAATCATTTTCTTGGTTGCCCACATGCTTCCGCCTTTATTTTATAATGTTGATGGATGATTGATGATGATTGTGATGTGTAAAAATATGTCTCAATGATTATCATGCTTTTTAAATCAGATCGGGCTACTCGGTTCAATTTAAATTGAAAAATCAAACTAATTAATGGTTTGATCCGAGTCTTGGTAACATATTGATTAGGTTTCCAAAAACTGGATCGAATAGGCAGGACCTAAAAAGTCAGGTTTGATGAAAATAATTAAGGTGGTTTTGACAGGTTTGGATGTAAAGAAATTTTTTTTTTAATTATATTTACTACTAATATAATTTCATTAATTATCCATCCTGAAATTAAATTAATATGCTTCCTTATTAGCACCATAATATTTTACGAGTTTATATGTAGGCCTTATTCAGTAATAACTTTAAAAATGTCGTTTGGTTATTTGATTAGAGTCAAAACACTACCTCTATTATTTATGTTCTTCGGTGGTATTATATTAGTTTTTAAAGGTTGGAAAAATATTTTAACTAGAGTCAACAAGATGATAATTATTTTTACCGAACATTTCTACTTTAAATCACTAGATAAGTAATTAATTACTAATAGCTAATATCTAACGGTTAACAACTAATAAAATAACTAAAAACTATTAAAATAGTTAATTGCTATTAAAATTAATGTTATTGAACATGACCGTAATGAAGATTTTTAAAAAAATAAATAAATATATATATTACATTAGTTATTGCTGCCATAGTTATAATTAATTAAATATTTTCCTTATTTTCTTTTCCCAAATACCTAAGACTTGAATAATATTTATGGGAAGTTGGGTAGGTTTTCAATTTCAATCAGCGTTAAAGGAATTTCATATTATATATTTAGAAAATTAAATTTATATTTTTAAAATTTAGTAATTATTAATTAAACATACGGATCAAATCGATTGAATTGGAAACTGTCATATAAATCAGTACAATATATAGCTCCATTTTTAAAAACATTGTTGTTTATTATGACTTAGGAGCCATAATGGGTGAGTTTTGAGATTAGCATATGTATCTACAATGGTGGGAAAGTGTACACTATTATCTAGCTTGATTGTCCATTAGATTGACAGTTGATATGGGTGACTAGGGCCGCGTAAAAAATTAACTAAATTAATTTTATTTAATTAATCAAAATTAAAAATTATTGTTTTGATATTTAATATGGTCAAAATGGATTTTTTATTTGATTAATTTTGATGTTAAGATATGAAAAAATAATTAAAATTAAATTAAATCAAAAATATATTAATGTTACATTATTTTAAATTATATGTAAATATATTTTTTTTATTAATTTACTTTTCTTTTATTCGATGTAAAATTTTCATATAAATAAAATGAAATGTAATATATTTTAATCCTTTATAAATAGAATCAACGTATATGTGTTCATGTTATTATATTTTAATATTATATTATTTGAATGTTTTATTTAAAAAAAATTATTTTATTAAATTACTTTATAATATAAACCAATCAAATTGAGCATTCAAATCAAATTTAAATGGTTTAATTAGTTTGGATTTTTTTTAATTTTATACGGTGATTATGATTTTAATCATTAATAACCGACTTTATGAATTTAATTCAAAATATTTATCTTAAAATCGATGAAATTGAACTATAAGCACTCAATGACTTCAAATTAAATTATTTTTTTATTTTAATTAGTATTACCAAAAATTGTAACATCTTCAATTTCTCCTAGTTAAATTTGGAATCAGAGAATAATTAGATCACATGAGCAAGAAGTATCCATTTACTTGTCTAGCGATGGATTCAATGAGCCATTTGGATATGGCATAGAGTGAAAGGGCATGCAGCTTCCCATTTGTGATGAATGAGGATTACTGGGATATCTCGAGCCCTTTGTTTGCTTGGTTGATGACATGGAAAAGTTTTGTGGAGAGTTCCTGAAAGAAGAATAGTTTTACAGTAATGAAAGGCCAAGGGAAAAAGGTCACCAAAAATTTAATTTCTTTCTTTCCCTTTTTTTTATGGGTTTTCGAGCTTTATTAGGCCTAGATTGTGACCACAATGCCTCCACGTGATGTCTTGGATGTTTTGTCTGTGTAGGAAAGTTGGAGTTGCAGTGCTTTTGAAGCATATATTTGACCAAATTTCTCTCACCCACCTTAAATTTTTAGGCCACTTTCTCTCTCTCTTTATGTATTTTCGTCACCCACAATCAATAGATCATAAACGAGCTGTAGCTGTAGGGCATTTTTTAGTTAAATATTCAATATCACTATCATCATTTTCCTTTCTTATTCCTTACCCTGCACTTTGTTATTGATGAGGGCCTAAGGTTTATGCTATCCAGCTCCAGTCTGCGTATTTTCCCATCTACAATTTTTATATTTATTATAAACATTAAAGGAACTGATATCTAATTTTTGACCACTACCAATACTACATGACATCCCTTTCGCAATTAATATTATGTTTTTTGGATTTAATTCTTCTTCTTTTTCTGGAAATTAATCAACAATCCTCGCTCAATTTATATAGTGTTTCTTATCTTTTTCAAAATTTTGCTTTGCATTCATAAACTTGTTTAACATATTCAGAAATTTTTTTGGCTCATGTAATTAAAGTCCATGCACATACATTGTCATCACCAACAATAACATTTTTTAAAATGAGTGAATTTTATTAAGAAATTGAAAAAGAGAAAAATTTATCTAAGCAAGTAGTTCAATTTTATTTCAGGCAAAAAAAACCTGGAAAAAGAAAAAACAAAACAAAAGAAGAAGAAAACAGCGTAAAGCCATATATAGCCAACAAGAAGTCAAGAACAAGGATTGCATGCACTGTATGTTCTTGCAAAGCAGTAGATTGATGCATCCAACCTCTTCCTTTTACGTTTCGTTATCCTTCTTTCTCTTAGAAAAACAAAAACGAAAAATTAATGGATCCAAAGAGCTACAGTACAGAAATTAACAGCCTTGTTGGGAAGTGTAGATTCCATAAAATTTATCAATGTAAAAGGTAGAAAACAAAGTGCTTAATTTGTTTAGAGGATAAGATATTTCATCACTTCAAGAAACACTGAAGTTTAGGTTTTTGGAAATCTCCTATAAATAATCATCACCAACCCTTCCTAGTTTATAATGTTTGTGTTTTCTTGTTTCTTTAAGACCAAAAAAAGGCAATCTAGCTAAACCTACAACCCTATTCTTGCTTTTTAATATAACTATAATATAATAAACATTCCTAAACAATATCAAATCCTCCCATTCTTCAATCCCATGCCAACCTTTTTATCATTAAAATTAAATAAAATAATAAAACATAAGTGAGATAAATATTTTTGCCTGCTTTTTAGTATGCATTATTAGATATTGTCTGGTAATCCGTCTTATACATAATATAAAAATCATTTGCATACCCTAAAAAGGCAATTATTTTGGTCCTTTGTTAGATTGAAGGGATTATTTTAATGTGAAAAGGGATTGAAGAAGATGGGAAAAGCAGAGATTCCACATCCTTAAATGGAAGACAGGGATGGGGCATGCAGCATCTATTATATATCTTGACCAAGACTCTTGTGCCATTCTTTTCTCCCATACCAACCAACTTCTCTCCAATTCTTTGCTGCCATATGAAATTCTTGGAACTGTTATTAAAAAAAGAACAAAGAATCTATATAAAATATACGAATAATGTGGCCACTAGAGCCATCACCATTCACCACCATGTCCGTAAATTCCAAACCTTCATTTACTTGTACCCCCCAACAAACTCCTTTTGCTTGCATCACCCACATCAGACGCTGTCCCAACTCTACCATTTTACACTCATTGTTACATTCATGCACTACACAATTTTTAATCTACCACATCACTACCCCATTTATAGACCAAAAATGGGTTTGCCTTCAAAAGAAGAAGACTAAGGAAAATTTATGTAGATAGCAATGTCTGTCGCTATCAAATAAATTAATAATAAAGTTTGTAATTGATGGGTTATGGAGATAATTATGGATTAATCACGTATAGACAAGAAGTTAATTAATGAAGGGGTGTACAGTTTCTTTTAACAGCAGCAGGTCAAAAAAGAAAGTTTAATGACCTGTCAAAACTTTCTTGGTGTCAGCGAGAGGAAATGAAAAGCACTGAAAGCTTTTTTTAGTCATCATTTTGGTGTAACTTGCACAAACACACACAAACTCGCACTAACCCCCGCTCTCTCTCTCTCTCTCTCTCTCTCTCTCTGAGTGCGTGTGTGTATGAGGAGAAAAGAAAAAAGAGAGAGACAGAAACAAGGTAAAACAAGGTCTTCTGCACTAGCTAGCTCTGTATATACATTCATTTGTTCCCTTGAATCCATTGCCTTCTAAGCTCTATCAATTGATTATTTTTCTCTGAATTTGCTTAATCAAATGACCTCTCTTGAGTGCCCACATGCATCTCAAGTAGCTAGGAAAAGTTGGATCAGTCAACAAAGAATCATGTGAATTTTGTGCTCTAGCTCTTCCCATGTTGGGGTCATTTTTTATCAGCAGACTCGTAACATGTATGTGTGTGTGTGCGTGTGTGTGTGTGTGTGTCTATATATATATATATACATTTCAAAAAAAAGGAATAATAATGTTGCTGTGGGCGATAATTTTTGTATCCTGGGCATGCACCAGGTAGGAGACTTCTACCAAGGCAGCAATTTGCACTGATTCATAATGAAACATGTGCACGTTATGCCAAAATGCCTGCAGAAGAACATTTTGCTAGTGTCAGGAAATTCGTATATGCAAGTGCCAACAACACCAAGTCATTACCATTTATTATATATGTCTATCAAAAGCAAAATTTGGACTACTCAAATAAACAAAACGTCTATATTTGATATTGTCATCAAAGAAGAAAAACTATCTTATTGCAAGGTGCGACAAGGCCTCATTTGTGGCAACATGAAAACCACTAATATCTAACCCTATTGCAAGAATTTTTTTTTTTTTTTTTTGGAGGGGGGTTGCTAGAAATCAATAAGAGGTGCTGCAGGTTGTTCTTTTCATTTGACCTAATAAATGAAGATGGTTTAATCTGGGACTGAAATGAGTGGTAATTGTGTCAGAATGGTAAGAAAAGAAAGAAAATGAAACAGATATTAGGGTTTGAACAGAAAGGTACGGGTCCTAAAGAGAAATGGAGCTACCAGTCATGCATGATGCGGTGTAAGAAACAAGAATAATAAGGTTAGGTCTTGCTGATATTTCCTAGATCATAATTGAAAAACGGGTAGAGAGCGGAAAAGTACTGCTTTGAGTGTAGTTTTGAATGGAGGATTGATAAAGACTAGAGGACCCAATGGGACCAGAAAGGCAAAAGGGTGGGCCTCAGAAAATCATTTTGGTAAAATTTAAAGCATGATTAATTACAGTACCAGAGACAGACAGAGAGAGAGAGAGGTATATATGAATGTAAGCAAAGAAGGGTAGAGTGGGGAACGATATATAAAGAAGGGTAGGCTTATATAAAGAAGGATAGGATGTTGGGGTCTGCCTTCTTATAGAGCTGGGAAAGAGAGAGAAAAAGGAGAAAGTTTTAAGTCTGTAACTGCAATTGGTGAGTAGTTGATAATGGAAGAACATCTCAGCCCATTAGCTGTGACTCATCTCCTTCAACACACCCTGCGAAGCTTGTGTATTCATGAAAACTCTCAATGGCTTTATGCTGTCTTTTGGAGGATCTTGCCAAGGAATTACCCACCACCCAAGTAAGGGGCAAGATGTGTTATTAGCCTTTCAGATAAGGAAACATATTTTCGTTCTTTTTCTTGATCCCATGTGTAAGATTTGATTTGATATTATGTTTTAATTTGTTTAGATGGGATGGTCAAGGAGCTTACGACAGGTCAAGAGGAAACAGAAGAAACTGGTAATTGTTTTTCGGTTTTGATTGTGAAATTAATATTTTGCAACTCATTTTGCTTCTCGGATTTGATACTATATATCAGAATCTTATGCATACAAATAAATAAATGCCAGGATATTGGTTTGGGAAGATGGTTTCTGCAACTTTTCTGCATCGGCTGCAGAGATCAACTCTAGTGATTGTCCAAGTTCATCTGTTTATGGAAACTGCGAATTTCAACCCTATCGAGGGCTTCAACCAGAGCTCTTCTTCAAGATGTCCCATGAAATCTACAATTACGGAGAAGGGTAAGCAATTAAACACTAAGAACCATACATTTGAATTCATTTTAAATATGGTTTGATCTTGATTGTCCCTGCATAATATTTTGAGTGAGTACTTAAGTTTATGTATCTAGTTTTATGTATATATGAACAGATTGATTGGTAAAGTAGCTGCTGATCATAGTCACAAGTGGATACACAAAGAACCTAATGATCAAGAAATCAACTTCTTGTCATCCTGGCACAACTCAGCTGATTCGGTAAGCAGATCTCTTCTACTTCTACATGTTTAGAACCTTTTTTTCCTGCAAGAAAAATGTGTTCATTAATTTTCTCATTATATGTTGTTTTACACAGCATCCTAGGACATGGGAAGCCCAGTTCCAATCTGGTATAAAGGTACAACTACTTTTAGTACTTACAGAAGCACCAAAAAAAGAAACAATTTCAAATATATATCTACTTCCCGTGGCTTGATTATCTAAGTAATCTTTGCAGACCATAGCCCTGATTGCTGTTAGGGAAGGTGTTGTCCAACTAGGAGCTGTCCACAAGGTTCTCTCTCTCTCTGTCAATTTTTTTTTTTTTAAATTGTCCATTAGTTTGTTTCTGTTGCTCATTTGAATTTGGCATTAAAGGTTATTGAAGACCTGAGCTATGTAGTTCTACTAAGAAAGAAACTCAGCTACATAGAAAGCATTCCTGGAGTTCTCTTGCCACACCCTTCATCATCTGCATTCCCTTACAAGGTGAATGGATATGGCACACCAGAAACATGGCACTATCAGGGCATTATTGCACCACCAACAGAGTTCTGTGACCACTTCAACCAAGTCCCGTTCAAGATAACACCCTCCATGAGCAGCCTTGAAGCCCTACTCTCCAAGCTCCCATCAGTGGTGCCACCTCAACAGCCAGGTCCAGGCTACTGTACTGAGTCGCAGCCACAGTCAGAGTCGCCGTACCTCTCCATCCAAAGAGATGCAGAGTACATGGGCATGGAGAAGGTGGCTAAGGAGGAGATTGATGAAGATTATAGAGGGGAACATGACACAGGGGAGAGTAGCAGTTCAATGTCAGCTTATCATAGACAGCAATTTCAACACCAGCACCACCAAGATTTGAATGTTAGTAGTAGCAGACCCAACAACGCGTACTTTGAGTGAAGGCGATTTGGGTATGTACGTAGGAATGAGAATTGATTTCTAGGGTCTAGCGTTGTAAGGTATTTAGTTTCAGTTTCATTTGATGTTTCAACTGAGGTTTTAGGTAACTTAGCTTTGGTTGTGGAAGCTATGCTAGTCGTAGATTTTTTCTGGATTAATTCCTAGTATATATGAATATGATACATTACGGATATGCCCAATTGCACAAGTATTTGATATAATTAATGTGCCTAGTGTTTCTTAATTGCTATCCATGCTATGCTCTGCTGACTTGCTATATTCATGCTCGTTTGGTGCTATGCCCTGAGCACACTTTCAGATTTCAAATGGAAGATAATTACTTTGATTTAATTCGGTGTATATTTTCACTTTATTAATTAGGATTTTAATTTTTCAGACAATAATGGTGTTTTTTTTTCTTTTTCTTGTGTGAATCTTTATTAATTTTTTTATAAATAATTAATTTCGATATAAATATTAATGTGTAATCGAATGAAAAAAATAAATTTAATATAATATGTAAATTAAAATTAATATGTAATATTAAGTGTAAATTAATAAAAAAAAATGTATGGTATTAGAATTGGCGTATATTGAAATGTGGAAAAAACAATTTTTTTTATTGGATAATATGTCTTTCATCATCATTAAAATCATATTAAACTATATAGCTTAAATATATTAATAAAAAATAATCTGATTAGTCTTTTTTATTTTAAAATATAAAAAATAGAGAGATTTAGTCTTTTTAATTATTTATTCTAATATAATTTGCCTTTGCGTGAAAACAAAGAAATAATTACATTTCATGGTTAAAAAAAATTTAATTTGAGTAATAATTATCGTTAATAAAAAATAAATATTTGTTTTTAATAACTCCTTAATTTTCTTTAAAAAATTAAAAAAATGAGAACTTAAGGTTCTTACGTGGGTTGCTAATCAATTTGCTGTGGACTAGCAGGATAATTTTAATGGCATGTTTAAACTTAGATGATCAAATTCACGTAATAGGGTGCCAAAATCGCAGTGGAGAGGAGAGGAGTAAACAGAAAAGTTAGAGTCTTACCTAAATCCGTACAGGTACAGCAATGACGAGACATTTCAAAAGGATGGGTCAAGGTTCGTTAACTTGAAAATTTGTGAAATTTCTGTAAAACCATTGGATACCTTACCTTGCCTATAATATCCCCTTGAAATAATTTCCCATCAACGATTTCCTGCAGATTTGTAAAATCCCCATGTACGGTTCTTCCATCAGTACTTGTTCCCTTCCAACATATGCACTATTGGAGCTAATTTAACCTCATTATGATAAAGTATTAATTTAATTAATTAATTAATTAATGACATTTATCAATTTCTTTAAAAAAAAAAAAAAGCATGGTTGAATTCTTTTAGTTAGAAAAAACTATTCTTTTACCTCTCTTTTGTTATCGTTTTTCTCTCAAAATCGCCGAACTCTGTTTTTCTTGAGAACTTTCTCTACCCTTTGAGGTAGAGGAAGAAACTGACCGTCTTTGCTTGATTGTCAAGTAACCCTCCATCAACAGGGTTGAGAGTAGATAGTGTTTTGGTTATGTTTTCTTGCAGGTTGGAGCGACATGGTAAGGGTTACTCAAAGGAGACTTGCCTGTCTGTTCTGGGTTGGTTGTGCTGTGTTGGCCGTTTATAGGTTGGAGGCTATTGTTTCGTATGTTGTTGTTGGGTCTTCTGGTTGGCTCAAAGCATTGAGAGGGCATCCTTGCGTTGACTGTTTTCACATCTCTAGAAAGGTTTTCCTAATGGCTTTGAGTGTCAGAGAGCTCTGCGGCAACTCCCTATTGGCGGTTGCAGAGTAATGCTTTGTGTTCTGATGAGGAAGTTGGGAGGTTAACTTTGTTTTGTTGAGCGACTGCGTTTGGAAGGGCAATTGGTTGCTCCTTGTTTGCTGGTAGTGTGATGGCTTGTTCTTGGCAGTTGGCTCAACCTCTCTAGTGGTGGCAAGTTTTGTGAGTAACTGATGGCGAGATGTCGCTATGTAGAGTTCCTTTTATAAATTTAGATTTTCTAGGTTGTAGGTGGGAATTAGGATAAAGTATAAGAAAAAGTTGATTTTAAAATCAGTAAATTTGTGATTATTCAAATGCAAATGCATTCTCTCTTTATTGGAATGAAGTAAAATTGTTTTAGGGGTTTTCCACATTTTAAATTCTTAAGCAATGTTGTGTTGACTGCACATCCTGAATTCAAAGAGAGCAATGATACTTCATTGATCTACCTTTTGTCAGCTATTTTTCTCTATCTCTTGCAAGCTGTTCCACAGAACCAAAATCTCTCTCTCTCTCTCTCTCTCTCTCTCTCTCTCTCTCTCTCTATATATATATATATATATATATATTCAATGTTTTTTAAAAATAATGAACTTTAACTTTTATATTATAAAATAAGATAAATTACTATTTAATTTTATGTATTATAACAAAATTAATAATTTAATTCTTATATTTTAAAAAATATATTAATTATTTTTTAATATTTGATTTCATTAACTATTTAATTTTTTTCATTCACCTTAAAGAGTATTTAGATCAAATCTACTTATAAATAAAAAATTATAAGTAAATTATTATTTAATTTGACTTATATAAATTTAAAAATTACTTAAAATAAATCAAAAATTATACATTACTTATAATTTATTTACTTATTTTAAAATTATATTTCAACTAAATAAAAAATTATATTACCCTAATAACTTTAATAACTTTTAAAAATATCAATATTATCCTCATTTTAACAACTATAACACTTAATTATAAATTTTTTTTTATCATTTCAAAAAATATACTTCAACTAAATACTTAAAATATTTAAAATCAATTAACTAAACAGTTAAATTTTTTAAAATTAACTTTTGAATAATTTGACTAAACAATGAACTATTTATTTTTAAATCGACATATAAATTAAAAATTAATTTTTAAATCAAAAGTTAAAAGTAAAAAATCAAATTAAACACTCTCTTAATTATTAGTAAAGTATTAAAAATTAAATACAAAAATTAAATAATTAAATTCACTTTAATACAAAAATTAAATAGTAATAAAAATAACTTTTTTTAATCTTCTTTGAATACTTTAAAATGCCATTGGTTGACAGAAAAATTGATTTAAACTGAAATAAATAGTTAATGAAATTAGACACCAATGACTAACTAACTAACGTGCATTTCAAAATCTGAAGATCAAATTACTAATTTTATTAAAATATAAAAATTAAATAGTAATTTTCTCCCCAAAATAAACACTTAATCACCATAGTACTAACCAAATTGCAATGAATATGTAAAATATTTTTCAGATATTTACAAGATGCTTTTACCGTTTTCTTCAGGGAAAACTCAACCTTTGATGTGTATAAATGGTGATTTTTGCAGCTGTTTTCAGAATTTAACAAAACTGTCAATTACATGCAACTCTATGGAGAAGGTGCAGATCATGCGGGGAACAGTGGAAATTGACTAAACTTTGGGCTTGTATGCCAATGCCATCCTCACTTTCCTGTCCTTAATTTTATGCCGTCAGAATAATAACAATAAGATTACAAGTAAACATTTTCATTTCCATGCATTTGCATATTAATTTATAGTTCTAACTTTTGAGATTTTTATTTACTCTTTTAAATTCCGTTAAGATGTTGATTATATTGGGAATAATTTTCTCAAACTCACTTCATCAATTTCAATTTTCAACTGTAATGCTCCGGAAGAGGGATAATAATCACAATCATAAAAGAACCTTACTGTTTTATTAACTGTTTTCTAACAATTAGACTTTTGATTAAAATTTAAATATGGGAAAAACGAATAAGTACAAATACACGGGTAACTAAGGCCAGGATGAAGCAAAATGTAAGTGTCAAATACCTAATAACAAGGGATATGGGTGTGACCAATACAAAGAGATCAAGCATTGTCCATTAGCATAGCATTCATCCAAATAAGATTTCAAATGACAATTTCTAATATTTGAGGAACAGTATCACTTCAATGTTTACCAGCGCTAATGAAATGCTGCTGCTTCATCCTTGAAGTGTTTCAGTAGGCTCTCAGCACTCATCACTGAGTGGTCTGACTTGTCTCTCACTCGCACACTTACCTGAGAACAACAATGGATGTTATACTCAACTTCCCTCAGGACAATAAAAAGAAACAAATACAAAAAGGAAATCAAAACTCATTAATTCTAACATTTATCAAATGGAATATTCATCATAATTTTACTGAATCATTTGAAGCAAAAGTTCCAGAGCAAGAACTCCTGCTTTTCATAATATTCGGTGGTCCCACTCCACTGCAGAAAAGTTAATTTTAAATTTTACAAATCAATATTTGTTCTATCTAACTTGCAGACAGCCAAAGCCCAAAAGATAGTGTCTTTTCAGATATTCCAACACAAATTGTTTATAACCCTGCCTGCTAGTAGAGGTTGGCTCCTCTATAAAGAGGGTGATTAACCCTCTCATTAGCATTGAACTTTGAAGGTCTCATAGGTAGTAAACAAATAACCTACCATTAGGAAGTTCTTACTACAACTGAAAATCAATTGTGGTTACTCATTATCAAAAAGAAGACTAGATTTTAGTAACCTAAAACTTAATGATAATAAACTTAATCAACACTTATCTACAAGAATAGCAAGAAACAATCATAAGTAATGGTTCTTCATTATTTTTATTTTTATCAACAATAGTTCTTCATTATTACTATTTTTAAAGCGATTAAATGAAGAAATTTAAGGATCCATATTGGAATATGAATCTTATTCAAGTACAAAAGCTACAGGGATAAAAATTACAATTTTAAAACTTGTTTAAAATGTAATAAACATATTATTAGAAATATTTAGGTTGATGCTCTCAAGGCACTGGATTTTATGCTACTTTTAAAAGACAATGATTTCTTGCTGCCGTGCCCACTCTTATTGGATTTACTAGTATGGAACTCGATTACTTGAATAGTATTGGAAAGTACCTGTCCAGTTTTGGCTTCCTCTTCACCTACCACCAATATATAGTTGTACTGTGCCAGCTGAGCTTCTCGTACCTGCATGAAAGCATAGGTATCTGTGTTGAACTACAGTGTATTCCCATAATCCTAAATAGTTTGTCCTTTGATAAAATGCTTTCTACACGGACAGCAACTTATGTGCTCAACTGCTGTTTACATGGATGCAGCTATGTAACCAAAGCTTCAAGAGCTTGATTTGGAATGTAAAGGAAACAAATCCTATATTCCAATGACAAGCAGACAGATCAAGTGATGATGGAAAATCCTCATGGGATAGATGAAAACAGGAAGGAGTATAAATGCCTTTTTTGTGGAATATAAAAAATTCATACCAGCATAAAAAAATGAAATATTAATATGACTTTCTCTTCACAAATCAGGGAACTCCTGAAGCTGCTTCTTTTTGAGATTTCATAAGATTTAAAACCTAATTTAGTCCCATTCCATCCTAGGGTGTTAATACTTGGTTGCAGCAATTTTCAACCACGAGTATCATCCAGAATCTTAGCTATTCAGTGAAAGAAAGCAAAATGATGATTACTATATGTGCTTTATCAAAAACTCTAAATGAATGCTACAACGGTTTAATTCCCAAAGCTGTATGAACAACATGCACTGTTATTACATACACCTTCATCCTACATTTTTCTTATACGTGTCACCATGAGAAATCCTGAAGTTGGCTTCAGCATTTCACATTAAACACAGCCAGGTTTCAACATAATGAACTACAGTTACCAGCATCGTGTAGGATATTAGCGATGAACAATTCAACCATTGAATGGAAAAGAAAACTAAATATCAAATATATTCAAGAAAAATAAAAGAAACTGCAGGATGCTAATTAGATGAAGTTGGAAGCAAGTACCTTTTTCTGAATCTTTCGGTCAGTTGTATCAACATCAACATAATAACCAGCATCATGTATCAGAGCCCGCACCTGTGGAAAACATGACAAAATAACCAATTTCTTTGTCTTCCCATCTGGGTGAAGTTAAACTATCTCAAAATTACATGCCAATTTTATGTATAGCTACACCTTATGCCTCACTTCCTATTACGGCCTCAAGCATGATGTTAATTCACAAATCACAACTCCACAATTAACACAACAATCAAATTAGAATTTTCATCTTAAAGGCATGAGCAATTCAAACCACAGAAATACACATTGCACAAGCGCTGTTCAGGTTGTTTTGTAACCTCTTGTTGAAATTGCTCACTTGGCTCAGAAGACAAATTCCCTCTTTTCAAAATCACTTGCTCTGCCATGGCACAAAATTATATTCAAGGATTTTTTTTATGCTATTTTTACCGAAAAATCATGTTGGACTTTCTGTTGCTTTTCTTCAAGTTGGTGGGTTCTCAATGACAAAGGAAATCAAGAATTTTGAAAAATGATTTGGGTCAAAATAGTTGATAAGGGGTTTGAACCAAAAGCCAGCCTAAATTATTAAACTTCTTATTTAAGGCAGGAGACCATCATTGCATGCATGAAATGATTGCAATGTAAAATTGGGCTTCCAAATATCAGTCCACAATGTATTAGCAAGGCCCATATATGAACCTCTCCAGTCTTAAGGTTCTGTTTCTTCAAATTAAAATACGTTACAAACATTGTAACTAACACAGCCATCCATTCCAATGCTATTTCACTTAATAGTTTCTGCTGAAGTTGCCAAATCCGGATTTTTTTTATTGGCTCAGTTTAAATTCAAAAAAAGATAACTTGAAACCAACCCAATCTATATAGTTTGTGCAGTAAATAACTCACTACCTACCAACTTAGCTATATTTCACAAGTGCACATTAAATCGGCATGGCAAAATCACCAGATTATGGCGTTGTACCACAATAAAAAAATACCACAGATACAAGGTAAAAAAAAAATTGAAGAATTGCAAACCTGAAGAAATGAACACACATTTATTACAGAACATCTACAACTGAATTGTGTAAATATGAAACATCAGAAAGCTCATCCAGTTAAAAGAGTATAAAGCTAACCTCTTCTGCATAAGGTTGGGATTTCTCAGACACAGGGCAGACAATCGCTTGACGAGGACTAAGCCAGAAAGGCCATTTCCCCTTGTAATGCTCCAATAGTATGGCAAACATACGCTCAACAGACCCTAGAATGGCCCGGTGTATCATAACAGGTCTTTCCCTCTTGGCTTCGTCCTCTGCTGAGTAATCCAACTCAAATCGATCTGGAAGCTGGAAGTCAAGCTGCAACCACAATCTTTATTAAGTAAATTCTGCAACACCACCATAGAAGAAATGGAAAGACTATAAACCCCAAGAATCTCAACCTGCAAAGTGGCACACTGAAGTTTCCTATTCAATGCATCAGATACACTTATATCTATTTTTGGTCCATAGAAAGCTCCATCACCTTCATTAATCTGTACAACATAACCCAAAACATAAGCATCCAGAAGCCATGGAACAGACAAGGTTCCATACACTAGGGAAACCAATCAGGCATCCCAAGGATCCTGCAGCATATTAACTACGTAAGAGAATATTTAATTGGCTGAGCTTTCAACAGCAAACAGCTTTTTCTTATCTATTTGACCAAAACTTGGCCTGCAAGAACATGTCGAGAGGTTAAAACATTTCAAATCAATAGTGGCAATTGCAGTTTGTCAGAGAAGTGGTTCCCCTGATAACTTCAACAAGGAAATATCACTACAACTTCAAAAGTAGAGAGAAAGAAAGTAAATAAGGATAATAATACCTGCCAAGGCTTCCCAAACTCCTCCAATGCTGCTTTAAGAGCATCCTCGGCTTTCCCCCATGTTTCCAAGTTCCCTAGATATTTCTCTGGCCTCTAAAATATTTATGTCAAAGAACACATCGTAAGATCTGAGTTTCATTTCCTATTAAGCAATATAAAACCCTCTTTTCCTTTGAAAAATAGTTGTGCATAGTAGAACACCATACATGAAGGAAGAACATGGTTATTCACCAAAATTAATCACTAAGGTCATCCAGGATTTTTTTTTTTTTTCCTGGCAGAATAATGTCAATACTAAGGTATTTGAGTTTCATTACAAGTATATACAAAATCTTGCTTTCTTGACAGGGTTTGATATATTGAGTATTATACCAAGTTCCCAAAATTGTTTCACATCTGCACAAAGTACATGGTATGGTAATAATAGAACAAAAAGTTAGTTCAGGAAAATTTAAAGATTGTCGTACCGTTGATAGCTTCAGCTCATAAGTGAATCCAAATATCTTATAGGCATAATCAATGAATTCTAAGACACCCATCGCTTCATCTTTTATCTGAAAAACAGAGCCCACAACTTACAAGTGCGTAAGGCAACAAAAAGACATTTAACAATTTTTTCACTTATCAGTTTAATTTCATTCACCTGTTTCTCCATGCAGAATATATGAGCATCATCCTGTATCAAAAATGAAAAATAAATTTAAGAGAGAGAGAGAGAGAGAGAGAGAGAAGACAAACTGACTACCAAACCAAGTAATAGAAAATTAGATAACCAACTATTAAAAACTGAATTGCCATTGTCATTTAAAATAAATTATTAAAACAATAAAAATAAATAAAAAAAAAACAAACTCATGCCAAAAAAAAATAATAATACATATAGGTAGACCAGGCCACAGTCAGGGTTGGGGCCAGGACCCACGCAGTCAAAACCAAGATAGGTGTGAACTCTGACATCACCATAGACCACTTGGTTCTATCACCCCTTGCTCACAGAGCAGCATAACCGAAAAAAATAAAGAAAAAGCCCATCCCACAACCCTTTTAGAAAGAGGTGTTAACTGGGGCGACAAAATATCGATAGAAGCTTCTTTTTCTATTTTGGGCAACGAAATCGAGAAGATTGTGTTCAATATCATGTTTCACCATACAGTTTATTGAGCTACCATCCTTAGGGTTGCCAGCCAGATAAAAGATGCACGCTTTTTCTCGAATTTATCAGGATCAAAGCACAAACCTGCCTCTGCCACACGAACCATTTATGATGGCACCATCTAGGTGGATTGTGGTCCTACCATTCCTTTAGGATACCTTTTGCCTTCAGTAAAAACTCTTGCCCCTTTTTTGTAATAGATATTGAGTCTGTACAGTGACTCACTCAACTTTGAGTATGAAATTGACTTTGTTGGTTGAGTAGAGTTATGGTAGTTCAATCTATAAAGAAAGGATAATAGATCGCACTTGGCGCAGAACCACCTAAAGGTGGCTCTTTACTCCTTCAAGACTTGCTTCTTCTTTTCTTTCACCCTTTATCCCCTTTTATATCAGTAGGGAGCCAAGAGCAAGGCAGCTCTCCTCCAGAAAGAAAAGAAGCCAGCAGCTCCCTTTCCGCTTGATCACTAACTCATGGGCAAAGCCATCTTTTTCTGCCCATCATGGAGCATATGAGTGGGTCTTCAATAAAACCAACTCTATTGGCAAATGGATGTCCTCACTCTCCGATGAGAACAAAGAAAACCACACTATCTCCTTGCAGCTTTGCTCAGTAGTATAGAAAACAATACTGGAAATTGCCTCCACCCAACCACAAGAAATGTCACGGAGTGCACTCAGCATGCAACATGTGGTGCACCCAAAGCAAGCAAGCAATGTGCACCCACCACCACAACCCCCCACCCACCCCCCCAAAAAAAAACAAAATGCCTCCCACCCTTGGTTATTGTTGAGCACAGCAACGATCAAACAATTGATCATTATTGTGATTTTGTTTCAATTCTTTTTTTTTTTTAAATTGCAATGGTCATTTTACACCTTATAACAGCCATTTACCAGCAATATTTTGAGGGTCTTTTGGAAAAGTAAAAAATAATAATAATAAAATTTGAGATTTGACTATAAATACCAAATAAATTTTCATTTCCAAACCTACCAAAATTCTCTCAACTCCCTTAATTTTCAATTTACCACTATAAATCTCTTCATATTTCATTTTATTTTTTTCAAAAACAATGTCAGGTGAAGGTTTTTCAAAGCATCCAAAAAATTACATGTCTCTTTCTAAACAAAACACAAATGTACAATAATTTCAATGCTTAATAATAAATATCCTTCAATGTTTTTCCTTTCATTAGCAAATTCATGTATTTTTTCAGTCATTGTAATTAAATCATACATGTACAAGAATTTCTATAATTAATAATATAAAATTCTTTGTTTTTTTTTTTTCTATCATTTACAAAAACTTGTAAAATTTTTCCTATCTTTGCAACAAAAAAAAATACACAATGAATTTGGTTAGGGGGAAAAAAAAAAGTTTCAGCCTGTTTGGATCTAGACCAAACCACTATCAAACCGAAACTAGAACAACCAGGACCGGAACCGTTGAGAACTGGCCCTAGGCAGTTCAGCTCTAGTTCCCAGGGGGCTACATATCATCAATATACATAAAACCTTGAAGCAGACAGATTTGCAAGCCCATAAATCAAGTGAAAGTAACAACTGGTCAAAATAGCATGATGATTAAGTGGAGAAACTAAATCTAACAGCTAATGTTCAACTAAACAAAAGATGGAGTGAAGGCTATAGGTTAAATAGCGACCAGATACAACTTTTTTTATAGGATACCTGCTGAAATCTTCGAACACGTGTTAACCCAGTGAGTGCTCCACTGGCCTCATTGCGATGCAAGGCTCCAAAATCAGCCAGCCGAAGAGGAAGCTCTGGAAAACACACCAAACAATCACGATGATGATGCATGACCAAACTATACAAGCACAGCAATTAAAGCAGTACATATCACAAAAGTAAGTTATAAACTACAATTCCCAGAATCAGCATGCCCATAGTGTTTGATGGAAATTGAAAGCCAAGATAAAATGCTCCTATATTTGATTTTATTTTTGGTCCCTCCATTAAAGCACCATCAAAGCAATAATCAATTTTCAATCCATTAGATCAGCTTATTTTTCTTTTCTTTTTGTCATACAATAACAGAAGGCAATAAGAGAAAACAACTTTAACAAGTTAATCATACAAAATCTTAGTGCTATTTACATGAAAAACACATCAGGATAAATAAAAATCCAGCTGATTGGTTATTATAAGTTTCAACTTGTATAATAATGCAAAAAATTACAATGATTCCACTATCATGCATAATATGCACAAAAACAGTAATCTCAGGATTAGAATTCTACTCTTAATCTCACCAAACTAGGCACATTGCAACAAGACATAAAATTCACTGTCCACAAGTTGAACAACATTCAGATGACCTAGAATGCAAAATTATAGTGGATGTAAAAGGTATGATTTTTCACCAGCCAATTTTTTTAAAAATTAAATTAAAAAAAAAGGTTTTCATCATCTGTGCTTTATCCAAATTTTTTTTTATTGAAGCATGCAGCCAGCACATACCAGCTGATAAATTACAAAGAATAACAGAAGGGTCCTGCATGCACTAAAACAAATATGCTTGCAGGAAAGGGGAGAGATAAGAAGACATGTTAAGAACTAAAGAACTAGAGGCCCAATGAGTTGATCATAGGCAATGAACCAAGGACTACACTTGCAAGGAGCAAAATGACACAAGACCAATGCAATAAGGAAAGAGGTGGATTCAAATACTATAAAACTTGAGAAATCTGTCTCTATATAAAACAGACTGATAAACCTAGATTTACTAGTTGACAGAAATCCTAAACAATCTACTTGCCAAAACATTGTAGCGGGGAGCATATTTACATAGCAAGAAACTTGAAAAATAATTCCTAAACATTATCCTGGCATTAATTAAGTTCAATGCCTAAAGAAGTTCTCTGGGTCAGTCCAAGAGAGACCACTTCAGAGTGTAACCAAGAAAGCAGTTATACCATTCTAATGCTCAAAATGCAAATGGGTGAAAAGACACAACGTGGTATAAAATTTAGATGGAAACAAACTTACCTCTATATGAACGGACTCTGTGTTGAAATATCAAACAATGCCCAGGGCAATTCATTGGTTTCAGGCCAAACTCTTGCTTCTCAATCTGCTTCCAGAAAATTTACCATTATAATAGTTTTGCAATTCCAAGAGATGTGCATGAGAATGTTCTAATCACCCACATTTAAAAAAATACACTATTCAACAAAAAGCAAAAAATACAGTTCTGTGAAAAGAAGCCATGAGTCCATTTACCAGCCCAAAACTTCTCCATAAAGTATAACCCCAACCCTACCCCAATATATTTAATTTCAGTTGCATATTCATGAATCCATGTATTCTAATTGCAATAATAAATATTGCTTCCTCTGGCATACTCTATATCCTCCAACCACAGCTTGTAATTAGCATTAATATATGATTTAAAGGTGCTTTATATAGATACTCATATGAATAAATTTAAACACCACCTAACCTCGAGCAAAAACATATTCTCCTTATAATTTGCAGCATGGCCAGATGTCTCCCAAAGTTTCATGTTATAGATATTTGGAGATTTAACCTGCCACAACCCATCAAATTAGGCACCGAAATTGTATGGATTATATCGGTATTTAACAACCAACATTGACCCCTAACCTCTTCATAGCCTCTGTCTCTATATTGAGCACGTATAAATTCCATTAATTTATTGTAAATTCGAGTTCCATGTGGAAGGAAAAACCAACTTCCCGGACTGAATTCATAAAAGAAGCAAAAGATTAATATTTAAAGATCATTAATTGCTTTGACTTATCAACATGAACCAAATACCCATACACTACCTCAGTGGATGACAAAAGAAAAGCTCCTGTTTTGTTCCCAACAATCTGTGGTCATACTTCTTTGCTTCTTCCAACTGTTGAATGTACTCCTGAAAAAGAAAGAAACATTGAGAAAAAGGCAATGTCATTTAAACAAAGTGCATAACTCCGCTTCCACTTCCACATCATCCACCTCACTCTTTTACATCAACAAAACTATGAATTCTTGTAAGCAAATAACAGCTCTAAAGGAAAATAAATAAAGTTACCATATTTTGACAAACTTCTTTAGTTTACTCATGCAAAATTTTCCAGCCCCAACAAAACAAAACATCCATGAACTACTAACTAATAGTTGCTTATTATATCTGATTTGTCTCAGGAGATTTAAGGCTTTAAAAATATTTGTACTTCAAAACTTATGTCCTTGTTGGATCATTGAAGAACTTGCCCAATAATGACTCACAAATATGCCAAGTGCAATTTCATATAATATCTTTTTACTTCACAATAGACAGTACCTAATGATGTGGATTATTATAGTGTTTAGATGAACATTTATTCCACATTTTTTTCATTTGGAAAAAATATCATATTTTAACAAAAAAATTCTATTCTCTAATTTTCATATAAAAAATTCTAGAAAACTAGTCTAGTTAGTTTTCTATAAGTAAACATACCCTAAATTTCACCACAGTTATGACTCACAGTCTCATATTCATACAAGATGGGTGAATTTAAGTGGATAGGTGAATATGAGTAGAAATTGCCACACTTAACCATTACTATAGGTCTATAGCACAAAGTTCTGAATTTAAAAAGTTTTAGCAGATGGGAAGCAGAAACTAATGTGCTAATACAATTATACAAATAAGTGGACAGCAAACACAATTTTTCCAGGAGCCGAAAGTTGAAAATCACCTTCAATCGTTTTTGATCAGGATAGGATATCCCATAAACTCTTTGTAAACTTTCACGATCTTTGTTACCCCTCCAATAGGCTGATGAAGCCTGGAATTAATAAATTCACAAGTATAACAGACTAAATTTGTAATACAACTCAAACACTTACAAAATAAAGCATGTAATTTAAATGTTACCTTCAAACATGCGAATGCTTTCACGAAGGATGTATTAGGTATATGGGGTCCTCGACATAAATCTACCAATGGGCCACACCTGTATACAGTTATAGTCTTGTCTGCAGGAAGATCATTGATGATTTCAACCTGATCATAACATGTACATATACGTATATAGAAGGTGAGGGGGAAAAAAGCTGAGGAATAAAAATAAGAAAAACAGTCTAGAGATATCTGGTTTGCAGTTGCAGATACAAAAGTACTATATTAAACTTGCCTTGAAATTATTTTCTGAAAACATCTCAAGTGCTTGTTCCCTTGATAATTCAATGCGCTCAAAAGGTTGCTTTTCCTGAAACGTTAAAGAAAATCAAATTGGTTACTAACATTGAACGTCACCATCCTCAATGCTTGGAGTACATATGAAAGGCAGACTGTTGGCTACTGTATCTTTCTACTAAAAGAACAGTACTTATGTCCTTGCTTTTAAAAATCCCACCCATTGCAGTTGTTAGAAACTCTTATGCATGTTTGCATGTGACGCCATCCCTCCCAATACAACACCCACCCCACCAGCCTCCTTTGTGTTCATGATAACAAGCATGAGAGAGAGAGAGAGAGAGAGAGAGAGAGAGAGAGAGAGAGAGAGAGAGAGAGCATGCCATGCACACACATACAAGATTTCAAGCAAAACCAGGCCAAGAAACAATCCAAAAAAACCTATCCAACTAACAAGACAGGTACTTTCTTAGGCCAAAACAAAAATATGTAATCATATTTACACAATATTAAAAGTGTGATAGAAAATTGTGTTGAGATTAACAAGAGTAAAATGAGAACTTACTCTGCATACTAGCAAGTATGCAAATAACAGCTAACCACAACTACTGTTATGACAACTCCAGAAATATAAAGGGTTCTAACAGAAGAGAATGAAACAATACCGCAACAGCTTTCAGTGCCCCAGTTTCAATTTGCTTAAAATGATCATCGTTCAAGCCCAATTCACCATAGAATGCATCATAATAGAATCCCTGCAAAACTCATTTCACATTCCCACGCCAAGTCACTCCACTTGAAGTTATAGCTAAAGAATAAGTTACGCAAATAAAAATAATTTCAAAGAACAAAAGAAAGGAAAATGAAAGAAGGCCTAACCAAAAACTAAAATTAAAATATGTCCAAACCACAGGTATGAGATCATCTTTTTACACTAAAACTAGTGTCTACAGTTCCTAGTACTCGCCATTCATATTTGGCTCTCCATTGTTAGAATTTGCACATAAATGCAAATTTTTTAGAAGAAAAAAATGTGGTTAATTGTGGGCCAAGAATTTTACACATTACAAGTATATGCCACAATGTCAATGTCCCAAGCGAAAAAATCATCACCTAATTGGCATTACCAAAATTCATATCCAATTAACTAGTACATTTTTTGCCACCCTCTTGCCCTATATTTACATCTTAATTTCTTAACCCACCGAATGTAATAGTAGCAATAATAAAAAAAAAAAAAAATCAATGACATGTCACACTCATCCCAGAAATCACAACAATAGAGAATAGTACTAATTGCATCACCAATTCTTATACCTCTTTGTACCACCTGACCCAGAACACACTCCACCTAAAAGTTCACAGGCCAGTGAGGATTGTATCAAATAAAATGAAAGAGGAATAATTGAGGTGGTTTAAGAAAATTGTATAATAAGCATTTTCCAATAATATAATCTACTCCCATCTCATGGTACATTAAGTACGTTAAATTAATGAATAGTTCAGTTAGACCAACTACAAATTACAATACAGTTACTAAACTACAAGGTATCATACAGCTTACTTCCACTATAGCAAGTTTTTTGGCATGATAGGATAGTTAAGTAAACGAAGATGAACGGGTCAGTGAAAAAAAGTACCTCCCCTCTTGTTGTACAGGGTCCAATACAAAGCTTGCAACCATACTCCATCTCCAGTGACTGCACCAAACCATGATTAAGCACATTATAAGAAAACGAGAAAAAAAAAAAAAAACTCAATTGAAGCTTGTGTAAGAAACAGTAAGTAGAGTGATGTGACAGTTAAGCGATTGATCTTCCAATATGCTAGTTTTAACAACTCTCTGTCTTCACATTTCTCTATATCTGCTTGGCCTATAGTAGGTATTTGGTTCATTGCTTTAGGTATTAGCACTATGGCTTTCAACCTAAATGGTTTTGATTTCAACTAATCCGCATTTGATAACATTTTAAGTAGTTTCCCTCTGTGTATGTTCCAACTCGAATGTGTTTGAAATTAATAATTAGTAATGAAAATCAAAGACACCTGGCCAAGAATGTGAGCGCTTGAATGCCAAAAGGTATCGCGCCCTTCATCACTGTCAAATGTAAAAATCTTGAGCTCACAATCGCTCTCTAACGGCCTGTTCATGTCCCAAAGAGTCCCATCAACTTGAGCAATCAAGGCATTGGCCGCCAAACTCTTAGAAATCTCTCTGGCAATATCCATCGGAGACGATAACCATCTCTTGCCTTCCTTTACTTTCCCGTCTGCCAAAGTAATCCTACAGACCAAAAAATAAAATAAAATTCAGCATTATAAAAGATGACGCATTACTTCTAAGCTCTAAGGTTTTTGATGTTTCACTTGATGAGGTCGTGCTCGAGGGATTGAAGGTGGGTAAGCTGCTGTGACTTAATGGATTCGAAGAACTTGATGCGTTTTTCGATCACTGCTTTGAGATAGGCTTCGCCTTTGGGGTGAGAGACGGCCATAGTAGTAGCCAAGGAGGAGAATAGGCGCCTGCTAGGAGATTTAGAGAGGAGGAAATGAGAAGAATAAAGGCGAAGACGGAAAAGCAGCGCACATAGCATATGAAAGCAGGAAGAGAGCGCGTAGGTTTGCCGTTGAAGGGTTTTAACATTTTATATTTTGGTTTATGGATCTTGTAGCGTGGGACGGCCCATGACCTGAGGTCAAATATTTATATGGGCCGGATCATTATATAAATATTTATATGGGCCAGCCCATTAGATCCAAGGTTAACATCAGCACACCTTTTCCACAAGTAACGATGGGTGTGGCTCCATGTTCCAGCCTGGGGTCTTCGATTAAGTGGGCAAAGCTTTTTAAAAAAATAGCACCACCTAAATTCTAAAGCCCAAGCCCACCACGTTCTCAGCATAAAGTTTCAATATATATATATATATATATATATATATATATATATATATATATTTAATGTTTTTAATTAGTTAATAAATAATTAATATATTTGATAAAAAAAAGTATTTATAATCACTTTTGTTGTTAAAATTATTAAAAAGGATATTAATAATATATGTGATAACAAAAATTAAATAATAATTTAGCAAAAAAACACAAGGAAAACTTACCACAACAATGATGGGGATTCATGCTCCTACACCTCCCAAGTTCCATCTTCATATATACTAATTTAATTTCAATATTTAGGTTTTGTTTGGTTAAGTAAGAATGAATATGAATGATATGATTCTTTTTAAAAATATTTAAAAATTCATTATTTTCATTCTCATTTTTATAAATTAGGAAATTTGATTTCCACGACTAAAGAGAATTTGATTTCCACAACTACTGATATCTTTCTAATTCAAAGAATCAAAATACAGAAATGAGAATAATTGTTTTATTAAAAGTTGAATGCTCAATTTTAATAACGTGTTTTAGGATATTTTAGTTTTTATATTTCATATCATTAATTAAATAAAAATGTAAAAATAATATTTTTATATTTCACATGATTAATTAAATTAAAAATTGAAATTATAATTAATTAAAAATACTTCTTATTTTATTCAATTAATTAAATAAGAAATTATTAAAATTAAAATAATTATAATAATAAGAAACATAAAAATAATATTTTATATTGCATGTTATTAATTAAAATAACAAAATTAAAGTTAAAATAAAAATATTTTTTATATTTTCATATAAAAATATAAAAATAATATCATATAATTATTTAAATTAAAAAAATATTATTTTTATATTTAAATAAAATTATAAATTATAACTAAAATTATAATTAATTAGAAATAATTATAATTAAAAATTAAAAATATTACTTTTATATTTTCATATAATTAATAAAAATTAAAAAAATATATGTCATAAAATAAGAAAAGCAATTTTATGTTAATTTTCATACAAGTATAAAATAAGTTTAATTTTAATTCTGTAATTTATATATGCGAGCTAAACACCTTAAAAGATAATATGACTCTGCAATGAAATAAATATGAATAAAATTTTATTATTTTATTTTTAATTTTACTTAAACCTAATTTTAATATTAATTTCGATTTCAATATACAAACTAAATAGATCTGACTAAAATTTCAACGATAAAAAAATATAAATGCATCCTTCCAAACTTTCAATAATTAAAAAAATATATATTTTTTAAATAAATTCAAAAATTTTAACAATCAAGATGTCAATTTCATCTGAGAATAGAGATGGAATGGATTAATAAAGCCTGTTGGGAAAATCTCAAAAATCGACAAAAGGGAAATGACGAGGCTGTGATTTTATCAGAGACGGAGGGAGGAAGAGGCAGTGAACGGCAAAGGAAGATCGAGTAATAGCAGCAGCGACAACATGGACTAAAATGCAGCGCGGCAAGAGCAGAAACAAAGTGAATTACTTTTTAAGATTAAATTCAATGCAGTCTATTTTCTCTTCACCGTCTCCAAAGTTAGTTATGGTAACAACAATACAAGTATATATATATATATATATATAGCAGTGGAAAACAGCACAAATAAAGAGAGGCATGGTAGAGGGAGGCTGGCCACCAAATTTGGAAGGCCAAGAGATGGGAGGGTAGTTTGAAAATGTGAACATGTGCAAGCATGTGCGTTCCGCTCCCACCACTTGGTCCCGGTAAGAAAATACCCAAAGCCACCACCAACTGACACCCATTTTCACCGCATATCTCTCACAAGTATTGTTCATTTGTTCCCTAGGTCTAGGACCCTCTCATTTAACACCTTCCTAGCCAGACACTGCACAAAACCAAGCATTTCATATATGGTAATACAATATTATGCCTCTCCTAATAACACTGTAATCATCACCCGATTATACTTAGATGATTATTATTAAAGAGAAATTCTTTTCTTGTCTAAACATTGATCGTAAATCTAAAACACAAATATGTAAAGTTTATATATTAATAACCGAATTTCTTCACATATCTTGTATCTTCGGTTCACAGGAAATTAAATTTAGGTTAAAAAAATTCATTACTAAAATTTGATAAATGATTAACAGAAAGTGTTGAGTAACATTCCAAAATGCTCCTGTGTATAATATTTTACGTGGAATGAATAATAAGTAATTAATTACGAAATGAATGGTCATGATCAATGAGTTGGCACGCCACATGCACAGTATGGGTTGTAGGGTCTACGGACCGTTGTGGGTTGATGGACCTTAGGGCCCACATATGTAATCATGCTACGTGCCCCCAGGCCCCAACACGGCAAATCCATTGATCTGATTCTCAATACATAAATTTACTTCTGATATTTATTAAAATAATTTAGTAAATTCCTCAAATTTTAATTGTTTGGTTCTATCATATATCTTAACTTAACCTTCTTTTTTAAAGCATTATTAAACATCCTTCTTGAAAAAGAATCCAAGTGTGAAATATAACCTTCCAAGTTTCATTCACTCCAAGAATTATAAACATATGAGACAATAAAAATTATCTCAACAAATTATAAAAATTATCTCTATAGCTTATTGGAAACAATATTGCTTTCTCTATGTGTTATTACCCTAGTTTTGTTGGTTTTTTTTTTTTAATGGACGGAGAAAGTGGAGACTCGAACTCAAATTTGTTAAATGAGTAATATATTTTCAGCTATTGAACTAAGTTAAGCTAAATTATTATCATGGTTTTATCTCTATTTACCTATTTGAAAATTATAATTTTATAAGAATTTAATTCAATTAATGTCTTTTTATCAATTTTTATATTTGAAATGAAACAATTAAATTATTTTTAACTAAAAAAAATTAAAATATGACTGTGTTAGAATTCAATTGAATTTTTTCCTTATAAATGCTTTATTCCAAAAAAAACCTTTCATATACTATCATATGGAGATTAGAGATAAAATTAACTTTTAACCTCCAAAATTTGAATAATATTTGGTAATCTAACAATTTATATTCTTTAATTAATGTAATATTAAAATTTCAAATTTTATTATATATTTTTAATAATATTATTTATAGTATTGAGAATTTAAAACTTTAATATTTTGGAGACCTAATTTTTTGAAAGATGAGAGAGGAGTACAATTTTTTAAAAAAATAAAAAATTAAGTGAGAGGAGACTTTCCTAATCCAAAGCATACGATCAACCCTAATTGAGAGATTATAGAGAAGTTTACAAATCGTCCATTAAATGAGATGGTTGATACGAGGGAAGTGTACAATCTTATGGTTAATACAATCTTTTCAATTTGAATTATCTTTAATATCATATAATTATTAGATATATAGAGGATATAATTTTATCATTTCTAACACTTATATATATTTTTTTTATTCCTCCATAAATTATGAAAATTAAATTTCATATTTATATAAATAAAAGAGTAAGTTTCCTAATTTATTTTATAATTTGATGTTGAAATAATGCCAAAAGTTAAAAACTCTCAACTGTCGAACTTTTTCTTTTCTTTTCTTTTTTCCTTTAATATTCAATAAATCAAACTGAAGATGGAAACATGTTAGCTTAAAGGACAACGCACATGAGTTCTTGCCAATGCAAGTGCAACCATCTTCATAGATGGATCAATCACCTCCCAACTTTTATGTGCAATAACTGGCCGGCCACCACGAGGCGCGAGCCACTTGCATCTTTTCTTTTTTTCCTGCCCACTTGCATCATTTCACGTATTGTGAATAATATCTATATATATAGCTTCAATAAATGCACATGTACTATAGATGTAAATAATGAGTTACCACTCGTCTGTCAAAAGTCATCATCCTCCTTCACATGGGTTATATATTGGCTTTAAATTTGCTCGTGAACCCTTGGAAGCTTCTGATGCACTCGGGGGGACCGTTTAGCTCATTTATGCTTTTGCTGGCTTGGCAGCTTCTGCATTTATGCACAAGCCCATGTCTATATATCTTTGTAATCAATACAAATTGACCCTTTTATATGCATTTCGATCTTTGCTACTTATCTGTAATTTGTGGCTTCCAAGCTTGACTTGCATGGGAAATTTCTACAACACTATCAGATCACATAAATTTAACGTTCCTTCTCTCATAAACAAATAAATATATTTATTATGTGGACAATAAATCTCAAATAATTGTGAGACAAGATTCAATGTGAATTTATCGATTTATTATTGTTCATCACACATGACATATATATAATTTTAGCTATATTATTATATGAGTGATCTGAAAGATTTCAATTTTCTACGTAAATAATTATTAATTAAGCTTGAAGTATGCAAACAAATTTTTATGATTAAAAAAAAAAATCTATTGTCTACACAACATTTCCAGGAAACATTATTATTCTAGTGTGATCGTCCAACTCAATTATGCTGGTATATATATCCAAGTTATTAGAATAATTAACTGATTATTGCCATTAGAGACCTTTAATTCTCCAAGTTCTTGAGATATCATTAAACTGATTTTTAAATTGATTTGAGATTGAATCCACAAAACCTGTTTAGAAAACAGACATGGATATATGAACAGTCAACCATGTCTTCTTTTGGACCTATTACAATAATATGATGGAAACGTGCACGTTCCATACATTCTGAAAAAATGAAAGAGAGTCCTCAGTCCTCACATTATAACAAGAATCCCAGGGTCAATACTTCTCATACTCCTCATGACTTAAAAAGGCATGCATTGGACGAGTTGGCAAAATATTGCCCGCGCTATTACGTGTATTTAATTCTTCAGAATTCAACCATTAATATCCAAAATAAGCAAGATTTTATATTATTTTTTGGATAATTTCTTGATATATTCTTGGGCATATAAGAAATATCAGAAGGGAAAAAAAAATCATGCTGGGACGATATAAACATCCAATCAAATTCATTAACTCTCTCGAGTGAATCCAATTCTTGCCAGCCAAACATTTCATAGTAGTTCTCCAATTTTATTCGTGGATAGAAGGAGGTGGTGAGAGAAAGAGAGATCCACACAGAATCCTATCTCTGAATCAGATCCAATGGTCAAAAGCATTACCAACTTGTTTAGTGGGTCACCACTAACAAGATTTGATCACATCATACACGATAACTTGCAAGCTCAGCTCGCACCTGGAACCCAGTTGGATAACACTATAAACCAGATTCATCACAACACGCATGTGAACTCAATCTCCCATTTCCTTTTTCTTCTTCTGTTTTGTAACTGCGCCATCATACTTCGCCTTAGAACATCACACCACACACATATCAAATTGTAAGTTGGGAGTTCGCCTGTAAGCTTTCGAAATCTGTAGCAAGACTAATCTAATAATTGTATTAAATTATTGTCATAATACATGCATAAACATGTATAATAAATTCAACCCGACTGTTTTTCCTCCATAAAAAAAAATATACATGCAAAGCCTAATCCCATCAACACAAAACCACGTCGTCTATGCCCGCATCATATATATAATGTTTGCCGTTCACTTTATCCAACAATTGTAACACCCTTTATCCAATCTACATTATAGTCGAGTAAGGAATACTACATTCTGTGCCGAAGTACCTTATCTTATACTATTTTGTTCATTGTTAATTTCATTTGCATTATTAATTAATTCATAATATTTAAATGGAGAAATTGACACCTGTTTTATTAACAATTGACTTGTTAAAGTAGTCACCTGTTTAATATCTCATGAATAATCACATCTTTCCAACTCATAATCTCATCATCATTATCTAATTCAAATCATAAAACAATTTCCAATCACATCCATTTCATAATCAATTCATACATGAAATTTACTAAATTTATTAATTTACATCATGTACAAATTAACTATACAAATTCATAATTTACATTACAAACTTAATGATTAATTACAATGTACAGAAGATGTACTAATATGGCTCGTGTGGACCCTACCAAAATGCACTGCTGAGAGGAGGTGACACAACCCTACACCACTATAAATCCGGTCTCCAAAATCCCAGTCTGATGTCTACTGGGCTTTATTTTTAGTACCTACGCGAGGAAAATCCATCGCGCTAAGCATATTGCTTAGTGGTGCAATAGTAAATAAAATAAATTGAACTAAACAATAAAATAATTAATTTAGGTTGCAGTCTCATAAGCGATGCATTTCTAATTAATTATGATATCTTTTCACATTTTATAGATTTTTAATATCAATTTGTTTAATATCCAAATTCTTAATTCATTTCAATGCCCAAGTAACCTATAACATACTGACTGGATTGGATACATGAGTATTACAAGCACTGGACACAGTTGTGCCTCGGGTCGTCATACCATGAGACACATAATATCAACCAGATATGCAACAGAATGGCTAAAAAGCCATAATAGCAATAGAATGGTTTAAAACCATAATTGGGCATAAAGCTATATACAACATAATGCAACAGAATGGCTAGAAGCCATAATCAAAAGAATGGCTTAAAAGCCATATGCAGTACTGCTAAACTCATCCCTTCTTGGCATGCCAATCTATCCAACCCATACACAATGTTTAGGCATACATGGGCAAGCTAGTATAGTTAAGTATTCACAATTCTCATTATTTCGCTTCATGCACTATTTATTATTCATAACATTGTCATTCCATTTATGATGGGAAGCTAAGTCCCAATTACATATTCATATGGTTTATGTGTTTATCAATTTATTTATGTTGAGTACAAGTCACATTCCAAGTCATTTTAAGAAGATTTCATGAATTTTAGAATTTGTGCTTTAACTTTCCCTAGCAATTTGGCCATGATGAAAAATCAGTTTGGCCTCACTTTCTTCATGAAAGTTGTTCCTCTATGTTTAAACTTTAATTCCCTTTTTGAATCATTAAATTTGGAGTTTTGAAGCTCTAGTTATGGTTAATTTAATAAGTACTATTTCAAGGTACTAAACCCTACACTTTCTTTGTTTTCCAAAATTTCATCAAGTTTTGCAACTAATATCCGAGCACCTTGGGCTCAGAATTGGCTTTAGGTCTCTAAAACAAAGTTTTAGGCCTTTGTCTTAGGTTTCCAAATCTTTTTAAATTATTTCAATTGGAGTTTTTTAGAGAAAGTTATGGCCTGATAATCAATCGAAGGTCATAAGGCAAATTTGCTGAATTGTAGGAATTCCAGCAATGTCATTTCCAACTTACTCTAATAATTTCCCTAAGTTGCCTTAAGATTTAGGTTCAGGTCAAAACACAAAAATTGTAGTTCTATGTCTTATGAGAATTTTGGCTTTAAAATTACTATATTTGCAATTTTGTAGCTTGAGTTATGACACTTTTGCCAAAATTAGTCGCGTACTTGAATGTTCAAAATTTTCAGATTTGGTCTAGGATCAGGGCAGATTTGCTGAACTAATTTTGCCTAGCAATTTAGTTTGAGCTAAGGTCCTAATTTGGCTTTAAGTTCTTCATATTAAATGTTCTTCTATGTCTCAAGTTTTTATAGGTTCAAGAATTAGGTCAATTGGAGTTTCCTAGTATAAGTTATGCGTAAATTACTAAGTATTATTCATATGGTCATTCTGCCCAGGTCCAGAATTGCCATTTTCGGATTCAAGGCTTAATTAGGACAACTTATGATTATTTTTTAGGCAAGCTCTCTTCATGAAAATTGTAGCATTATATTTTATGTTTCATCTTCAATTGGCCTCACATCAATTGGAGCTATATAACTCTACTTATAGCCTTTCAAACACACTAGATACAAGTGTCCAGAATTCAAGCACATTGACCAAACTTCCAATTCATTAATTCCACTCAACAACTAACTTCAATTCTCAATTATTCCATATCAATTGGTCAGTATTTGACTACAAAAATATTAATCACACATCATAACACTAAACCCCCAAATTTCCAACAACCTTAATTGCACATCTTCTAAATTCATACCATTTCATACAAATTCAACATGCAATTCATACATATACTTCATTTAACACTAGGATTTATGCTTAACTTCATGAAACTATCAAAATTCCCAAACCACCTAGGTTGACCGAAATCAAGACCCTACCATTCAAGCATATTTTTTCACATTTCTCATGTAATTCCATCCCAATTAAGCTTAAATTCAAGGAGACTACAAGAATTTAAACTTGATTTGGCACATACCTCACTTGACCAAATTGTTGACATTGCCAAACTTCAATTTCTCTTCTTCTTTTTGTGTCCTATCTCTTAATCAAGGTCTAATAGTAAGTTTTAATATTTTGGGCTATGAAAAATATGGAAATTGAGCTTAAAAAGGTTAACAAGGGTGGAAGGGAATGGGAGAGGGTGGCCGGCTATGAAGGAGAAGAAGAGAAGAAGATAAACTTGCATTTAATAATTTTTGTCTCATATATATATATATATATATAATTATCCTAACATTTAATTAAAATTTTAATTATATTTATTATAATTTTTAACAATTGCCTTAATTCCCTTCATGTCCTTTTTAAATTTTCCATACAACTTTCATATTTTTAATTTTTCTTCAACATTTTGATCTCCTACATTTTAATTGACATTTAGGTCAAAAGTCAACTCTTGGAGTGAATTAACCAAAATGCCTCTCATTGGATTATAGTCAATCTTTTTCTATAATGACGTTTAAGTACATAACCCAATGGTCACTTTGATTTTTATATTACTTATTTCAATTTATTTTCATCTTATTTTTAGTCCTCAAACTAGCTTTGAATAATACTATTTATTGATTGAAAATTACACTATTTAGAGCTCAGAAGTTCAGGACATTACAACAATTAAGTATCAAGTTAGACCTTATTTGGCAATAACTTTTAAGATAGCATTTAGCATTTTGACCAGAGTCAAAACACTACTTTTCCTATTTATATTGTTTAACGACATAGTGTTTATACTAATTTTTAGTTATTGAGACAGTGGTTCATGAAAAACTGTCCTAGTGTTTATACTAGTTTTTAGAGATTGAGAAAGTGGTTCATGAAAAGCTATCTCTTCAATAAGATTTTATCACTATTTTTATATTTAAAAGCTAATCTAACAGTTATTTTTAACAAACACTTATACTTTAATAACTATAGAAACAGTTAACTACTAACAGCTAATATTTAACAGCTAACAGCTAATAAAACAACTAACAATTAATAGCTATTAGAATAGCTAATATTATCAAACAAAACTTTAATTTTATGTCTGATTTCAATTCTCAGCAAAGGTATGATTATTTATATATCCTTTCACGCTTAAATACATTGCCTGTATTCACACATCTTTAATTAATTAATTATATCCTCAAAAGTCCAAAATCATTCACATATAATTTATAATTAATATTCACAAATTGTGCATGGTATTTAAAAACTCCTATTACAAAAAAAAAAAACACTATTCTATCATATCAACATTCAAAAATGGACGTAGGATTTACTAATATGAATTGTGACTTTGTGAACGTAACCAATAAATCCTAAAACATAGAAATTGATAGTCCTTTCGTGAAATGGCAAACAAATCATTCGACAGTTGTGATTCTATATCAACATTTGACTTTGTTGATTGTTGTAACACCTCAAATTTTTAAATTTATTATTTTGTGAATAATATTAATATTTTTATTTTATTTAAATTTTAGGAAATTATTTGAAAATTTTCGTATTTTCGAAATTGGGTTTGATTTCCCGAAAATATAAAACTATGATGTTTTTTAAAAATTAATTTAAAGACCACGTGACAAAACTAAAAATATATTTAGAGTCTATGAATTTTTCTGAGTTTTCTAGAATTTTTTCGAAATTTTTGGGCCTCATTTTCGGTCCCAAAACAGAGTAAAAATTCAAAATTTTATATCTTGAATCGGACCGAACTGGATCGGACCGGCCTTTCTTTTCTTCTTCTTCCCTTCCCCGCGCGTCCCGACCTCTCTCTCTCTCTCTCTCCCATTTTCTCTCTCCTCCCTCCTCCCCAGGCCGCGCCGTAGCCACCCAGCCCTCCTCACCTCACCGACGCGCTGCCCCAGTGCCTCCCCACGGCCAGCCGACGTCCCAGGAAAACGCGCGTGAACTCCTCCCCTGCACGCGCGGGATGCCTCACATTCCCGGCCAAAATCAGGCCGATCCGGCCACCGATTAGTCCGGATCTTGTGTCAAACACCATTTACACCTCGAGAGCTTTCCATAGACACCAAGAACACCAAAATCCATTGAGCAGTTTGTCCAATTTTTGTCCAGGAAGTCTTAGCCCATTTTGACTTTTAGGCTAGATTTCTCGAAAACTGTGAACCCCACGAGAAAACTGAGAGTACCAGAGCGCTCCACTCGTCGAGAGCTTTGCGGCAATATAAATTTCATAATTTTTCGACACTGTTTTTCGATGGGTCCCACGAAATTTCATAGTATTTTTCCAAGCATTAAATGAGCTTAGAAAATTTTGTAAAAATTATATACTAACCCTCGTGTTGTGGGCTTCGTGTAGGTACCTTCAATTGACTGAAATTCGATGGTTGTCCGGGTCTGTGAATTTCCGATCAAACAGACCGGCTACCCAAAAAGTCTTAGAATTGGATCAAGATTTTGGCTACCCCACCGTTGTCAGATGTTCCGAGCGCGTTTCCGAGATCAGAATCGGCATAGGTAAACCCGAACCTTACTTTTTCATAATTTCTTAGTGCTTGAATTGGATTAAAAATTCATAAAATATTCGTGGTAGCTTAGTGATATTGCTAAGGACCGCGGGGCAAAGTTTTAGAATTTTTAGAGCTTATTTGGGTAGTTTTTGCAAAAAGAGTCAATTATAAGGACTAAACTGTAATTTTACATGTTGTGATTGATGACTGTTTGGATGGGCCCAGGAGGGGCTGTGTGATGTGATTGAGTTGTGAATATATGGTTTGTGGATATAGAAGTGTGTTTTAAGCCTTTTTGCAGGTTGGGTAGGTCCTAGGTATAGGGGAGACTCTGCCGGATTTTCGGCACGACTTAGAACGTATTTTATCTTTTCTTGGTTTCTATTGAGTCAATTGTATTAAATAATTGTAATAAAATTGTTAGGTGAGCCGGGACAGCCTTCCTTCTCCGCCCAGCCGCCACAGTGATTTCGGTTGAGTCTGTGAGTAAAATATTAATTTTAATTGTAATTTCGATATTATTATATGTTCAAGCATACCCGTACATCACTTATATGTATGTATCTATGTAGTTAAACTCTAGGCCCGTTTTATGTTGCATTTATAATTGTTAAAGTGCCATGGATGTTGTTGTGGTAATTTGGAGCCGTGTACGTGAGTTGGCATGTGTGTGGTGTGGTGTTGGCTATGGACAGGACGGGTAGACACAGCTTGAGATCTTCGCTGGGATCCGGTCCTTCGAGGTAGACACGGCTTGAGTTCTTCGCTGGGACCCCGATTTGGTTTATTAAGCGAAAGTCCGGGCCTGAGTTCTTCGCTGGCACAGTTTGGATTAAGAGGGCTGTATAGGGGATCAACTCCCATATATGTATTGTTTGACATTATCGGGTGTGTGAGTGCTCCAAATTACTTTTTTGCTGTTATGATGTGAAAATATTGCCGATATTGCATTTCACTCTACAGGGTGTATTAGCTTTAGATAGTTATAGAGATTATGGTTAAAATTGATATTTTACTCTCTGAGTCGAACGCTCACTCTTGTTCATTATTTTTCAGGCTATAGGAGGACTATTGTTGTGGTTAACCTACTTTTCTCCTTCGCAGGTTGTTTATTAATGTTTGTGTAATTCTGTTAACTTCTAGAATTCTGCATGTGTTAGAAATATTCATTTGATATGGGTCTGTAATATAATTACCATGTTGGACCTATAAACTTATAGTCTGTAATATAATTATCATGTTGGACCTGTAAACTTATTATTATATGCGTGTATGTTGGACTGGATGAGGGAGCTGAGCTCCCATTTATTTTTATGACATATGAGTATGTCGAGGGTGAGCTGAGCTCCCCAATTGATTATATATTGTGTTTACAGGTCGGGTGAGTTAAAAACTCCCCGTTGAAATGTCCATTTTATGGCCGAACTCTGTCCGATTGAATTCTTGAAATTGGGCCCAAATGGGCCTTAGAGTTGGGTCGAGGAATAGTTAGGCTTACTACAGGCCTCGGAGGCTTTAGGCTGACCCAGGTCCTAGTGCCGGTCCGGCCTATAGGTTGGGTCGTGACAATTGTTATACTTGCTAAAATTGCCTACAGGTGCTAGAGTTGCTGGAGGTGTCATCGATGGAAGGGCTTTTTGCAATGATTTGGGGAGGGGTTTCCCTCCCATCATGCGCCCTCCCCACTCCTCTCTCCCGCCCACACCCAATCCCCCTCAACCCCCTTCCCCCTTCTTTCTCTGATTTGATGTTCTCCTCTCTCCTCTCCCAAGGGAAAAATTATATAATAAAATCAATATATGTATAATAATTTTATTGTAATCATTGATTGTGGTGGGTCTCACATGAGTTTCACTGTGATCAATAATTATGATTTAAGCGTTGCATATATAATGATTGCACCAAATAAAAATTCCTCATAAGAAGAGCTAAAAAATTAAAAATAATTTTTTTATTAATTTAAAATTAATTTTTTGAAAATTAGAAAACATGCATAAAAATTTTTCAAAGTCTAAAAATAATTAAAACTGTTGTGAGCTGGCTTTACGTGTAGAATATAAAAATTCAAAATATAAAAAATTTTCATAAAAAATCTAAAAATTCAAAAATATTAAAAATTAAAATTTTGGTGTATTGCAATTAACTTAATGATAAAGACACCGAGATTCAAATTGATCTCCTTAATTGTATTCTTCTTCTCAAGTAATAAAAAATAAAGTATACACATCATATATAATTGCTAAAAAAAATATGAGAATAGCTATTTTATTTTATTAACTATATCATCTCAATCACAGTATACAGAATTGATTTTCATAGTGTTTTGTCTCATAAATCGTTTGCACTTTTTTATTTAATATCCACTCCTTATATTTTAAAATAATAATAATAATAATAATAATAATAATAATAATAATAATAATAATAATTAGTCTGCTCGGATTGGCATAGATCGTTTGCATTAATATAAGCAAGGTAGTTTTAATGCAGCATTGACAGGTGAATCGGGACACGTATAAGAGAAAGTAACTGTCGGGATTCGGGGATTACGAGGACAGATTACATGGTTGAAGGGAGGGTTAGTGGCTGGCGTGAGCGTGCGAGAAAGCTGTCAGACACGTGCGTAGGTCGTTGAAAGCTGAAGCAGAATGCACCCTACCGTGCCCCTCCACAAACCCACATACCTCCACAGCTCGCAAAACGACAAAAGATTGGGCGTGCCAGAGAAATTAAAAAAAAAATCATTCATATTCAAATCAAAATTTTAAAATATATAAAAATAAATATTAAATATTCATGGCTCGGCTCACATGGCCCGTCCTATAACTATAACTGTCACTGATAACCCTCTGCCCTTTCTCATCATTTTATAGCTCTCCTTTTCTTTGCAGCTTTTCAAACTCCACAACTCTCTCCGTTTCTCTCGTCCCTAGCTATTATTCAATACTACCATTGCAGGCATTGCCTTGCCTGCTGTCTCTTTTCGTTTTCTTTATAGCTAGAGAGGTAATGGAGATCAACGGGTGCAGAGATTTTGCCAAGGTGAAGTGGAGGAGGCGGCGGAGGAGAGCTGTCCGCGGCTCAGTCCGAATGAAGGTGAAGAAGTTGCAAAGACTAATTCCAGGAGGGCAAGGGTTGAAGCCGGATCGGCTTTTCTCGAGGACGGCGGATTATATATTGCATTTAAGGTTGCAAGTTAATGTTTTACAAGCTCTTTCCAAGATTTACACGCCATGACTATTAAAGCTATGCTTCTTGCTTTTTTTTATTTATATTTATAATTAAGATATATCGACGTAATTTGTAATATGATTAAAATGCAAGAATGTTCCTTTCTAGCTTGTTAATTTAATTATGAATATATATAATGCCATTGGCTGATTAATTTTATATACGCTGGCTGAGCTAGTTCTTTATCATTGCTTATCCTTGCTGCAAAAATATGACAATGTGTTGGGCTTTGAGCATTGAAAGATGATCAAATCCAAATTCCTGAGTAAAGATTTTAGTTTTTGTATTGCATGTAACTTTTTCTCTCCTCAATTATCATCCTCCTTTTCTTCATTCTTGCCACCATATTCTTAGGGTTTCAAGTTAATTTGATACTTGTATCCCTTCAAACTTCAAAGTTCCCTTTCTTTTCTTATAGGATTTCCTTGCGCCAACCTTCCTCTTTGATCTTGCATTTTCTTTTAGGGAGCTCTTTGATCAAGCATTGATGATTTGTGAGACACATATTTTACATTCCTGGCCCTCCAAAGTTCTCTCTCTCTATATATATATTTCCAATATAATATTTTTTTTCAGCCTTTAAATGAATTATTTCAATGAACAAACAGTAGTTCAATTATGAGAGATATCAGTATTTTGCATTGCCATCAGGCCTGCACTTCCCAAACTATTCAGTACCAGTTTCATTTTTTCTTTTTTCAGTATTATAGCCTAGCAACATAAAAAATAAGCTTAATGAAAAAAAAAACCAATATGATGATCTATGAATCGAGGTTAATCATATACATATTTATATACATATACATTTTTCTTATTTAAATTTAATTTATTATAAAATAGAGTTCACTTATTCATGATAGATTAGCTTTAAATAAAAATTTCTTAAAAATCTAAACACATAAGAAAATTACTATGCTTGAAGGACTAGTATTTATAACATATTTGTCAGCAAACATTCGCAAGTGGTCTCATTGACATCAAGGTTGGCAGGACTGTCGGTAGGAGAAATTTATTGGGGGCTGTTTTACCTATAGTAATTAATTACTACTTTTACTTCCAAACTGCGAGTTCTTGTGGACACCCACTTCATCTCATCTGTACCTCACAAAACCATGGTTATAAGAAATCATTTTTGATTCATTTGATTTTGAATAATTCAAATTTAAAAGCTTACAAAATAAATAGATAAATAAATGATTAAATTAACTTTGTTAAAATATATATATATATAGTAAAAGATAAATTTATAAGTTGCAAAGTGGATTAACAGTTAGATATAATTTTATTAAACACTTAACATAAATTAGTTATTATTAGTTATCAATTAACAATAACGATTATCAACTATCAATCATCAATTACATTCAATACTTATATGAAACATACCCTAAATCATGCATTGAAAAATCCTAAAATTTAAGCAGACGAGATGAGAGAACTCCAAACAAGTGTCCAAAAAGCATTAAATCAGACCACCTGTACATGCACGGGGCATGATACCTATGGGTCACATATACCCCAAGAGAGGGAAGCTTCTTAGGCCACAATCCTATGGTCTATACATATGTATATACATATGTATATAATGTGAAATGCATATGCATGGCCTACCATCTTCTCAAGCTGTATTGCAGATTCATATCTAAATTTGCAGTTGCAGGTGGACAGCACAGCACCTGCTAATATGCAGCTTGCATTTCCAGCGAGTGAATTAATTTGTCCCTTGAGTCTAGCTGACGGCATTGCAAGAGTAAGTGGACATAGTAATACCGAGGTCCATGTAAAATTGTGTGAGTGGACATAGTTAGGAACCTCAGGAAAGCCCATGAAGCTCAAAATCCAGCATACTTCTTGTTGCTGAATGGTCTAAAATGGGCCACTCAACTCAAAATAGATGCCCAATTGGGGTTTTCGATTGCGGAAGAAGACAATTGCAGATCTCAATGTCTAGGCATTGTCTCGAAACTGACAACTGACCGCAACTCTGAAAACCAAGCTCCCAATCCCAAATAGTTTCGTGTGTGGCGTGTCCATTAACAATGACTTTTTAGCTGCTAACTAAAACTAATCCTACTAAAAAATTGACCAAATGCATTCTTAGGTTTCATTCTATATTTTTGGCAATAGCGTTCAGTAAGGTCTTTTGAAATTGTTATTGATAAATTTATTTTTTTTAAATATATTAATTAAAAAATATTAAAAAATAATTTAAAATTAAATTTAATAAATTTTAATTATAAAAAATATTAAAATAATAAAACAATTTTTTTTTAAATTATTTTTTTCAATATCCTCTAAAAAATTATTTTTTTTCAAAAAAATAATTTTGAACTCCAAAGCCAATACCAAATAGGGCATAAGTATGTTTCCATATCTAACTAAATCCTTCAATTTAAAAAATAAATCAAATAAATCTTTTAAATTTTTAAAATAAATTAAATAAACTCTTGATAATAAATAAATACTCTAATTTTTTAAAACTAGATAAAAAAAGGATGAAACATAATTTATTTATAATATAAATTCAGTTAAAACCATACATGAAAATCTTTTAGTAGACAAGATGCTTATCAATAAGTTATATATATCTATTAAATTTTATAATAAATTAATAAATTATTCTTTATCGAATAATTTACAAAGCTTCTGTACAGCTTTAACTAGATTTATATTGAAAGAAAATAATAATTTAGTCTTTTTTATTTATTTTTTAAAACATAATAAAATTTAAAATTTCAAAATTGTGTAATAAAAAAATTTAATAATTTAACTCTTCTTTAGGCCTGATACAAGAGAACCTTTGCCCAAATACAATAAATAAATGATTTATTTAGTATCAGTGTTAAAACTATTATTGAAAAAAAATTAGTTTTTAATTAAAAAAAATTAAATTTAATATATTTTTAATTGTAAAAATATTAAAACAGAAATTTTTTTTTAAATAATTATTTAAAATATGATTCTAAATGATGTTATTTCTAAAAAATGTGTTTTCTTATTTTGAAAATCAATGTCAAAACAGCGATAAAGACAATGAAACAACCCGTGGCCAAGTGTAAACAATGTCATAGGTTGCTGCCCAATACACCTAACGTCCAACCAATTGTAAGATTTAGCTTAGCACAAATAGTGTTAGTACTGTAGTACCTTAGATCCTGTAATTTTATGAGAGTTTAATTTAATTAAAATTTTTATTTATTTTTATATTTAAAATAAAAAAATTTAATTAATTTTTTACTTAAAAAAAATTTCATTAAGAAAATAGAAATCACTGAATAATTTTCATATCACTGGATTAAAACTCGAAAGTTGATTTTATTTCAATGGTGATTATGTTGGCTGGAGTTCACTAGCGCTGTTACAGTTCCGCTCCCTCTCTAATCACTCGGCTCTCTCCACGACCTTTCCTTCCAATATAAAGGAAACTCAACCCTCAAGAGACTGCCTTTGCTCTTATTAAGGTTATTTTTTGCTTTCTGCAACAAGTCAACAACCGCTGTCTGAGGATAGTGAAATGAACATTATGGGCTCCATTAATGGCAGTTGTTTGCAGGGGCTGAGGTAGGTAAACAACAACTCTTTGACATATCCCAATTATTGAGTGGCCTTTCGGTTTTTCCTTTTTTATTTTTTTTTTCCGTTTTTACTTGCACGCCAATGACTTGGTTTTCAATTTCATGTGAAAGCAAGAGAAAAAATTTGGTTTCTTTTTAGCTGTGAAATCTCCTACTTAAGCAACCACTTTGATGACAAAGCTTCTCTTCAAATTCTTGATTAAAATGAGCTGGGTTTCTTGCGTGTGCAAGAAATAATGTACTTGGTATCTGAGTATTGGGTTTGATCTCAAAAGTAAAGGAAAATATGGGGTTCTTTTGAGATTGTGTATGGCTGACAGAACCGTTCAATCCGAGAAAGTTTGAGATAATTGATGGTGTTTTGGAATGGTGATTGACTAAAATGTCTTGGATTCAATCTCAAATCATCCACAAAGGTGGTCACTTGTCTCACCATCCTTACTCTTTGCTTTCATCCTCCTCTTCTTCATATTCTCCTTCATTGCCATATAATAGCGATTACCAGAAACAATCTTCTTCTGGTAACAAAATAAGCCCAGCTCTCCTTTTTATCATAGTTATTCTAGCTGTTATATTTTTCATTTGTGGTCTTCTCCACTTGCTTGCTAGATTTCTCATAAAGCATAGATCTTCTTCAGTATCTGAATCCGATAGACACCCTGAAATGTCCGGGTCTGATGCTTTCCAAAGACAGTTACAGCAACTCTTCCATCTTCATGATTCTGGCCTAGATCAAGCTTTTATTGATGCACTGCCTGTGTTTCTCTACAAGGAGATTATGGGTCTAAAAGAGCCATTTGATTGTGCGGTTTGCCTTTCTGAGTTCTCAGAGGAAGACAAGTTGAGATTGCTCCCCGCATGTAGTCATGCTTTCCACATTGATTGTATAGACACATGGTTATTATCTAATTCAACTTGCCCCCTTTGCAGAAGGACACTCTATACACCAGGGCTTCCCTTTGAAAATCCATACTTTGATTATGAAGAACCAAGGGAAGAAGATGGGTTTTCAAGCACTGCAGGAAGTGGGCTATCGCTTGGCCAAAAATCAGCAGAGAATGAGAGAATCAATTCAAAAAGGGTGTTTTCTGTGAGATTAGGCAAGTTTAAAAGCTCAAACAGCGAAGCAGTAGAGAGGGGAGAGGGAGAGACCAGTAGCAGTAATTTGGATGCAAGAAGATGTTTTTCAATGGGGTCATACCAATATGTGGTTGCTGATTTGGATTTGCAAGTGGCTTTGTGCCCTGGCACAGGTGCTGGTCCTGGTCGTATAAAGCTTGTGAAAGGAAGAAATGGACAAAATGGGAATTCATCAACTGATGGAGATGTTGAGGGGAAGAAGATTAACAGAAGTAATGGTGAAAGCTTTTCTGTTTCCAAGATATGGCAATGGTCTAGGAAAGGTAAATTCCCAAGTTTATCAGACACCCACATGGGTGTTTCTTCTGTATCTGTTGGCTTGCCATGGAGTGATAGAACTCAGGGCACATGATACTTTTCCCAAGCTTTCTTTGTAGTTTGCACCGTTCACATGATATCAATTAATCCAATTATTTCAGGGTTTTTTTTTTTTTTTTTGAGCTTTTGCTGTATGCTCTTTCATTTGATTACTACAATTTTTATTAATTTTCATAGCAATGAAGCCTCTGCCAATATTCTTCTTTAAATTAACACTTTTGTGGTAAATGGTACTGCAATTTAGCTTTTTCTTTTCAGAGAAATTCCTTGCATGCACAAGGCTGAGAAAATGCTTTTCTTTCTTGCTGAACTTTAGGTCTCCTGCTCCTGCATACAAAGAAGCATTTAAAAAAAAAAAAAAAAATCTTTGCTTGTGAACCACAAAACTGTGATCTTTAAAAGGGTAATTCAAATGTCACAGGCTCACAGGACCTTTTGCATTCCATTTTCCCGCTGGAAAGCGGAGATGCCTTGCTAAAGGAGATGCCTTGGGAAAATAGGGTTACAGTATAGTCAAATCACAAGTTGGTCTTTAGCGGGCATAAGATTTCTCTGGAGTCCCTCTCTTTGTGGGTCTAATGATGTTGGTGGGATCCGTGAAAAGTGGTTTGAGGGACTCTTGTGATGAGGAGTCATGATTTGGATCATTGACATGACAAGTGGGGTTGCAGGCTGCCCACTGCCCCCACAATGTTACTGGTTGTTCGATACTTACCATACCCTGCACCCCCCCTTTAAAAGTTAAATTTATTAAAGAAAGAAAACTGTGTTTCCTACCCCACTCATCTCCCCTAAAACATCTTCAATAACTATATCTATACATTTGCATGCTTATGCTTATGGATTGCAAAACAAATATTTACATGTAATTAAATAAAGATGCAAGAAATTGGTAATATCTGGCATACAAATAAGATGAGAACTTTTACTAAGGTAATAGAAGACAAAATCTAGTTTCAGTTTGATGTTTGATATGATGGGAGACTATTAGGGTACCCCACTCAGAAAACACCACTACAACAATGTGCAACTGCCACAAAGACTCTGCTAGCTAGCTACTACAGTAAGATGACAGCAGGTAAGGTAAGCCAAAAAGATCATAGTGATGAATGCAACATCAGCAGTTGGTAAGTTGAGATCATTTATTATAATAACATTTCCACAAGGACAAGGCACATAAGTCAAGATATCCCAAGTGTCACTGTCCTCTTCGGGCTGATGTAATAATGCAGGATTATAGATCATGTTAGAGAGAAGTGAGCAAATTGATCTTCTGATTCCAGAGAAAAAGTATAGATAAATGGGCAGTTGAGAGGAGATCTGTTGTCGATAAAGAATGAAGGAAATGTCCCCGTTCTCCATTAGTGCCAGCCAAGAGCAATTCTTAATGCAGGTTGATTTAATTTTCATGTTATATTATATATCATTTAAGTTGGACCATTATAGTGTTCAATGTTTTAATTAACATATTGAACTGAAGACATCCCATGGACCCATTAATAATCCAAAATACATGTACAGTGTCAAATTGAAATTAACAAATATGAGCATAAACAAAGACCTGAGGCTGATTCCATTATGGGACGATGACCTTTCTCTATGAGCCTCAAAAAGGCAAAATTCAACAGAAATTTTGTAATAATGTACACAAAACACTTAAGGGGAAAATCTTGTGAAAAGTGCACGATCCCAAAAAAAAAAAAAAATATCAACTGCTAAAATACTGCCCTCGAGTAGAAGAATACAAACAATATATTTTACTATTACTACAAAGAGTAAGGTGCTTCTCAGAGGACAAAAAAAAATTGGAGCTCATGCATGGCAATAAGGCACCATTACCACTAACTGGACCAATTAACTTCACAAATCCCGAGGAAAATTGTTGATTTGTCCTTCTTCCAACATATCTTTGTTGTTCAGCTTGTAAGCTATCCTTATGCGCATCACAAGTGATTTCTGGAAACAAATATGAATTATTTCACCATCTAATATTATCCATTACCATGAAACCGGAGAGAGAAAAATATATAGCAGATGATTTTGGAAAGCAAAATGAACTGATGAAGCTATAAATTAATAAATCATGTTGAGGTTGCCAGAACACAAATACTAGGGCACAATATGTAAGCAGCACATTAGAGATTGCTACTGCAGAAAATTTTTTATATCTATATCTCAGCAATGAGCAAAAACAACTAAGCCTTGATCTCAAACTAGTTAGTCGGCTACATTAATTCTTTTTTGTTATTCAACTCTGATAGACATTAAGTCTGCTCATATTTATATCTCAATTTTAAAAAAAAAAAATTAAAGCAAGAAAGTAGACGTCCCGGACTTCTGCCTTTCAGTTTTGCTGATACTCAGTCAACCCTCGCTAAGAATACTATAGCCAAAGGGAGCCTGTGGTTGTTATAAATTTGATACACCTAGGTGAACCAGGAAGCATTATTTTATTTTAAGAAAAGCATGACACCAGACGAGTCAACTCTAAATTTCAAACCATACATAATTATTAATCATGTTGGTAGAAACATAATTTTCCTATACAGAGAAACAAGGAAATTACTAATAGTTACTAAAAAATTAGATTATATTAGATGACATTATATGATACACCACAACTTATGAAATGCTCCAGACTCCAGGAATTCATAAGTGGAAAACATATACCTTTCCATGTTGGCTGTTAGTTACTCTCAAGCTTTGCATAACCGAACCATTACCACTTGCAGGTAGCGTATTGCTGCTAGCTGGATCTAAGTGCAGCTGAAGAAACTGTAAATTGATAACAGAAAAATATCAGAATGGCATGTTGAAAGAGAAGTGAAACTTTTCCACACTATAATTGGATCAAGACTCCTGTTATACTTCTTTTGGTTGTCTTGTAAAGGGTGTGACATACATAATCAATATAATGGATTGTCAAACCACCAACTGAAAACACAGCACTTTCATGCATACGAGAAGCTTTATATTTAAAAGTTATTGAAGTCTTCATATTACATGCAAAAGTAGGGAAGAGAACCAGATTTCATGCTGCAAAGGGTGGAAAAGTTCATTCATAAGTAAAGAAAGACATTATGAGAAAGCATGGCAAGAAAAATTGAATGCTTAGTGGGCCACCATTTCGACGCACCTTTGGAACTGCTGCCTGGAAAACAAAATCTGTAAATGCATCAGATGACAAATTTATGAAAGTGGCCTGGATTAATGTCATTTGCGGGTTCCCAGGTGGCTTTGAGAAGTTAAATGTCACCCTCAAGTTGCTGCTCTCAAATGCAACTATAGATGGATGAACTGAACCATTATCCTCTGTTCATGGAAAAAAGGTTGTCACTATTATTAGGATATTAAAAATGTAGCCACACAGAATTTCAAGGTGGATAAATATATACCACGCTTTGATGGGCTAGAGGCAAAGCCATCCAACAAATCCATCATGGAAGAAGCTCCAACAGAAGAATTGGCTGGTGCTGATGGTAAAGGTGATGAGAGTGCATCTAACGTGGCAATTTGTTTTTGGTTATCTAGACCAGATGATAACATGTCAGGTGTAGATGAATTGCTTTGTACAGGAGTAGTTGATCCAATGGACAAAAGATCTAGTAGAACATCTGTGCCAGCTTTGGAAGCCTGGTTTGTGCCTAAAAAATGCAGAAAGATTATAACCAATATTATTAGCATGACTCATCAACAATGAAATAAAAATATAAATTCTTAATCGAAAAACAGTTCAACTTCTAAGCAAGCTCCGCATTCAACGAAAAGAACATCCAAACCAATTAACAGTTTTCCAACCTAAAATAGAAAAAATGTGATTCTTTATTAAAAGCTCAGTGAGGCATGGTATGAGAATTACTTGGTGGGAACAGTAAATAAAAATCCAAGGTTGAGACAAAATCGACAGAATTTAAGCCGCCAGAATGGAAAAAGCCTCTCGACAAGGCTGCATACATCAACCCTCCCTAGAGCCCACAAGTGTAGAATGCTTTGAGCACTGGGTTACCCTTTTAAGCCAACAGGTTCTGTTTTAATGCTTTCACATCCTCAAAAAGCATTTGAAGAAATGAAATAATTACAACTTTAAATGCCGTTCAACACAAAAGAGCTCACAGAACATATCGCATTGCAAGCCTACATAACATTTGGGTCTAAATGGATTTAAGTCAAGCTCCACGCTACTAGACCTACATTCAGTTAAAATTACAGAACCTAAACCAGCATATAAGTTTTGTTTTAGAATCTAAAACTATCTACAACTTTTTATTTTAGGATACTGTTGAAGTATTAACTAAATTGTTTAATAAGATTCTAAACTCAAAGAAAATGCCTGATGAATGAAGGAGGAGTATTTTAGTACCTATTTTTAAAAATAGGAGAGACATACAGAGTTGCTCAAACTATAGGGAAATTAAACTCATGAGCCATATTATAAAGTTATGGGAGAGAGTTGTGGAACATCGACTACGTCATGACACTTCTATCTCTCCCAATCAATTTGGCTTCATGCCTGGTCGTTCAACTATGGAAGCGATCTTTCTCATTAGAAGCTTGATGGAAAAATATAGAGATGGAAAAAAAAGATCTACACATGATTTTTATTGACTCAGAGAAGGCTTATAATAGTGTTTCAAGAGATGTTTTATGGAGATTGTGAAACAAAAGAAGGTATCTATTAGGTATATATAAGTGTTGAAAGATATGCATGAAGGAGCAACTACTATTATGCGCACAGTGGGAGGGGACATAAGAGATTTTCCTATCTCAGTTGGATTACACCAAGGTTCAGCTGTAAGCCCTTACCTTTTTACATTAGTTTTAAATGAATTGACGAAATATGATGTTTACGGATGATATAGTTCTGATAGATGAGAAGCGAGAAGAAATCAATAGAAAACTAGACTTTGGAGAAGTACTCTAGAGTCAAAGGACTTTAAGTTAATTAAAACGAAAACAGAATACATGCATTGCAAGTTCAGTGAAAGCCGAACTAGTGATAGAGAATGAGTTAGTTTGGATGAAGTGGTACTGGCCCAAAGTAATCATTTTAAATATCTTGGCTCAACCCTTCAAGTAGATGGGGGATGCAAGGAGGATGTTAGTCATAGGATTAAAGTCGGATGGTTAAAGTAGAGACGTGCCACGAGAGTTTTGTGTGATCGCAAGATTCCCAATAAGTTGAAAGGAAAATTTTACCGTACAGCCATACGACTGGCCATGTCATATGGTAGTGAGTGTTGAACATTGAAAGAGTCGTACATGTCTAAGATAAGAATTACGGAGATGAGAATGTTAAGATGGATGAGTGGCCATACTAGACTACATAAAGTCCATAATGAGAGTATTAGAGAAAAAGTAGGAGTAGTGTCAATTGAGGATAAGTTGAGAGAAGGGAGATTGAGGTGATTTGGTCATGTGAAGCGTAGACATACGGAGGCTCCAGTTAGATAAGTAGAGCACATTAGGTTAGATGATAGAAAGAAAAGATGAGGTAGACCTAAACTGACTTGGAGGATAGTAGTACAACATAACCTATAAGCATTACACATTTCTGAGGATTTAACCCAAAATCGTTTAGGGTGGAGAAAGAGAATCCATATAATCGACACCAAATTTTTTGGATAAAGGCTTAGTTGGGTTGAGTTGAGTTGAGTTGAATTGAAGTGTTATTGATTTATAGGAATATCCAGTACATTTTAAAGTCTAGGCAGGGCTCAGTCAATTAGCTTATGGTCTTGGATCATTTCACATAAAACCAAATAGGAATTTGACTGAATCCCATGTAATGTGTGTACTATGGCTACTGGAGTTGTACAACAGAAATATTGACCAAACAAAACAAATACCATTCATACTCATGTGACTTGGCCTTGGGCTTGTGAGCAGGTATAGAGCCTTGACAAAGAAAATGCAGGTTCTTAGAAAACAAAAGAAAGTGCAGTGTTGAAGATTTGCATGATTTACACCAGAAAAGATCCCAAACTAACCTGACTGTGCTGAAGCTGGTGCTAAATCAACACCAAGAAGATCGTGAAGAAAGTTGCCATCAGAAGAGCTTGGTGCAGGAGCATCATCTGAAAGATCAAGTAAATCTACAAGAGGAGCTGCAGAGGGCTTAGCAACTCCATTTGGAAGATTATGAGATGCCCTACTGGAAGTTGAAACAGTTGTCAGCAAAGAACCAGCCCTCCTTCCAGAGAAAGTGGCCTCATCCAAAACTGGCATCCTTTCAACCAGAGCAGACCTGAACGAACTTATCCATTAGCTTATGAATCTACGACATTGCTATAATCATGGGAAACTTTTGAAGGATGATGAGCTAATATAGTAAAAATTTGACCGCATACCTGATATTCTGATGCTTCTCAATAATAGAATTGAACTCTAGGGATCTTTGCTGCAATTCAAGAACAAAGCTTCCTTTATATTGAACAATTATATCCTTGATCCTCCTAGAAAATTATCCAAGAAAAAAAACCCATACAATTAGATTACGGATCATCCCACAAATACCATTTTAATAGTGTAATTCAAATTCATGTTATAAGAACAAATGACAATGAATTGCACAATTATATTATTTACTATAATTAGAGATTCAAACTAAAAATGTTGGAGCATGTCCAAATGGAATTGTTGTCCCACATTGGTTTGGGATAAGATGTTTGTATTATATATAGGATTTGGGCAAACCTCCTCCCCTTAAGCTAACTTTTGGGGTAGAGTTAGATCCGGACCATTTTCTGTACATATGATATCAGAGCCTACCTTTCTTTAATATTGGGTCACCGGCAGATATATTTGCCTGCAAATTTCACGCTTCAGATGTTTATGCCTGGGCGCGAGGGAGTATATTTTCTCACATTGGTTTAGGATAAGGTGTTTGTGTTATATATAGGATTTAGGCAAACCCCCTCCCCTTGAATTAGCTTTTAGAGTGGAGTTAGACCCAGTTCATTTTTTTTATATTTTTTTTAATCAATAAGTCTATATAAGACTTGAGCTAGTTTTTGTGGTGAAGTTAGGCTCAATCCATTTTTCTCTCCAAGGTATCATAGCCTCTCAGACTAAAAGATCCAAAGTTCGAATCATGACCACCCCGTTTATTAGTTGAAAATTGCAGTATAAGGCAAAGTGGGTTTGTGCTTGTTCACGCTTTAAGCCTAGTGAGCTTTTGCGTGTGGAGGTGTAATAGAGAAATATAAAACTATTCTTGGAGTCCTCATCTACAAACTTAAACTTTTAGGTTGAGTGGTTTCTTGATAGGAATAATGTAATAACAAAGTCACGACAAATTTATTTACTTCATCTAAGTCTAAACTTGTGACTAGCACTATTTTATTTACTTCATCTAAGTCTACACTTGTGACTAGCACTATTTTTAAGAAACATCCATACATAAGCAATCATCCATTATGTTTAACAAATAATTAGAGCATGCCACTTATATATAAAATCATGATAATAAGTTTCATCTGCTTTGCACTACCTACACGGCTAGACATCAACAGATATGTATAGTCTCTTGTATAGGTTTCTACATATTTCATGGAGCTTAATAAAATAGAAAGGCCACTAGAAAGAGAATCTATAAAATGGTAAGAAAAATAGAAAAATTGCAAAAGAAACAACAAACAACATACCCTGAGCAAGATGGGAACCGGGAAGAGAGCTTCAATAAAGCAATCAAAGCCATTGCTTTCGTAGTGAGATCCAAGGCATGACGCTGTATAGCAATCTCAACAACATCGACAGCATCAGACTCTGTTACCTGCTTAGAAATATTAAATTTAGGAGACCATTAAACAAGGAAAAAGAGAGAACCATGATAATACCCAAAGATCCTTACAAAACATTCCTTATTTTTTATTTTTTATTTTTGGTTCGAAGAGGCTATACGCAAATTAACATGTCCAACCCTTCAACCTTTGTTAACAACATTAAATGCTGCAGCTATTGGACTGACTCACAAGCATTAAATAAACCAAGTTAGATAAACCGCTTGATAAGTAATCATACACCATGCAAAGAATGCTATGGGGACTCAATTCAGTGCACAAAAGATAAATAATCAATATTATCATATATTCCCGTACTAAAGTTATGTAATTTCAAATAATAGAGAGAAAAGAACAGGACAATTCGGAAGTCACTAGTTTCAGTGCTGAAACTTGTTTTTCAACATTTCAGTATGCTAGCAGCAGGCTGGTATCACTTTCAACAAGAAATTATACAAATGAACAAATGGAAGCATACCCATAGATTAACACAAGTGCACTTTAAAAGTTCCAATGTACGAACATTAAAGTGAGATTTCCTTATCCTAAATCCCTCGTTCTAAAATTGCATGTCAGGTAGAGATTATGGAAAAGGGAATAAAGAAGATTCACAATAGAATTTCTTTGATATTTTTGATCAGAAGATCCTGTACTTAACACCACATATGCTGACTTGTTATAATACTGCCAATACTCCAGTGAACACAAAATAGATACAAACTAATGCATGGAAACAATAATACTCACAGTTGTAGGATCCTCTATGTCAAGCACCCCAACATTGTTCACCAACATGTCACCATATTCTCCAACGCACCATACTGCAACTCGAACAAGGGTTTCCTGATGAAAATATTTGAAAAAACCTTCAAAAAGAGTGATACGAATATCAAGTACATCTTTCCTTTTTAAGAATGCAAACTTGAATGCTCAAGCTGATAGCTTCTAATACACATCCATATGTCAAAAGGAAAAGTTAAATACCTGTTCAGCTGAAGTTTGAAATGATCTGTATAAAGCCCTGACTGTATATCCATGGAGATCAGAAGCATTGCTTATAGCAACAATAAGGGCATGCCACACTTCATCTTTTACAAAATTTCCAGCCTACTAAGCATAGCATTCAGATCAGAATTTTATACAAAAAAAATATATCATTAAAACTGCTCACATTAAAGATTAACTGATGCCATATGGTTTGAGAGATTGGTCTATTATATAGTCAATCTATTCTTTTGGGGCTTATCTTTCTTTATGATTGTTTTACTTCTAAAATATATGCTTTTACGCAACTTCTTTAACTCTCAACTTCTCAAGTTCACAAAATGTCTCCATTTACAGGCTCCAAGGTTATTTGAGATGTATAATGCAACAACAGCAACACATTGCACAATGCATATATCTGAAGCAGGTATTGAACTTAAAACTAGATCAATTAGGTGGGTCAAGCACAACGCATTATGAACTTGTAATAAATATATAACATCAAAATACAAAGAAGATAGCTTTTTGTGTAAAGGACTGAAGAAGTTAGAACAAGAGGCACAATTCACCACTGTAGAGAATGTAACATCTACAAGTCTAGAAATGCAAAATTAAGAGAGCTATAGTCGCAGATGAAATTGCCCACAGGGATAATTATAGAACAAAGAAACGTGGGGAACAATATTGAGAGATCATGACTTAACCTAAATAAAACACGATATAATCCTGTTCCAATTGATTCAAGAAAAAGAACCAATGCCCCATTCTGGTATCTTGACTGAATACCTAGTATTTGCATAGAAATAATATTTTTGCTTATTTCAGCAATCCCCGATAGTAAAGCCTTTTAAGCCACGATTAATATCATTCTACCAATCAAAACATTGAAATGTCGTAAAACAAACTTCAAACATGACATTCGAATTCTTACCTCAATAAGAACCTTGAGCATCTGATCAATATACCAAATTTTCTCAGGGGAGAACCTAAAGCACCAAAAACCAAAAAGTAAATACACTAAACATCTTTGCAATAGTTCAAAATGACTTTGGTAGTAAACCAACCTAACTGAATTCAATTATATTACCCTCTATCCCTAACCTTTAAAGACATGGGAGGGCTCATGAAAGCAGGATGGGGTGTAACATAGAACAGAATCAATATTTGCCATTATTGACAAAGAAAATAAAAATATAAATAAAGGAAAACTTTTTGGAAAGATGGAATGTAGATACATTTATGTTAAAAATAAATAAATTCAATGATTATTTTCCCATTACGAGAAAAATCTTCCACAGTTAGCTTGAAAATCCACCATTACCTTGTCCCCAGAAAAAATGTGAACAAGTACACAAAAATAACAATGGGCATTGGAAGCACCATTTTGAATTGACTACCATCTCTCAATGAGTCATTAATTCTAAATATTGTTTTGCTATAAAAAAAAATAAGTATTGACTCCTTCCCAGAAAAAAAAGGTGGAACCAATGTTGTATTCACTGAAATAATGCAGCAAATGTGAGACAACCAATATAAATGTATCCAATAACCAGGCGGAAAAACTATAAATTATAATTTATGAACTGCACAACTTACTTTTCAACAATGGAGCAAACTTTGGCAGTAAGCTCTCCCTTAAATTCTTGATCACTTACTTCCAAATATTCAATTAGCTCTTTTGTCAAAGGCTTTACATTGCTTTCATTCACTAGAAGGTAAACAAGTTCAAGGGCTCTTTTACGGATTGAAGCATCTGAATCCTGAAAGGGAAAAAGGCCAAACAACAGGCTTGCTGAGTTGTTCAAAGACTTACTTTTGCAGCAAAAGCAAGCAGAATGAAAAAATAAAGGAATGCATCAGGTTCAGCTAGCAACTCAGCTGAAAGTTAAAAATATTAACTGGCAAAATGTAAGAAGATAGACTGGCAGGAATTGAAAAATGATAATCAAATAGTAAGAAGAGTTAACAGGGGAGGTAAAGATCCAAAGAAAAAAAACAATGTTAGCCAAATTTAAATCCTTAGGTCTGATGATTTCTCTAAAAAATTACAAATCAAAATCCAAGACCCATATCCAAAGAGCCAAAGATTAATGGAAAATTAGTTAATTCTATTAATCCAGTAGTTAAAGTGTTACATAATCTTGAGAAAATATGAGTGAATTCTAAAGTGCAATAATTCCAGAGTCCAGACTCATCTATCCTAAATATCCCTCTTAAGTTAAAAATATATATTAATTAAACTCATTAAAAATATTTGTATTACTAAAAATCTATAGTAATGAACCCAAATTTGAAACATGCATCCATTTTTGTTCCAGAAGTTATAAACATGGAAAAATTTATCCTTCTTATAAATATTGTATGCATCAGCCTATCTATGATGAATACCAAATTGAACAGAATATGGTAGCAGTCCTGAACTCATTTCAGAATAACCCCTCAATCACTGTTTTCTATTTTAATTCCAGTTATTTGACAAAAATATAACTTTGCAATTACCTACTACACCAACATGCACTGTGTTGGAGGAGATAAAGTCTTTTGGAACGGCAAATTTGTCCAAACAATTGATTTTCACCATTTAAATAATTCATTTTTGTGATACCCAAATTATTAGATGGATATCATAATTTTTTTTTTTTTAAGATTCTTCATTTTTAGTTGTAAATAATAACTACAGAAGGTCATGATTGGCATAACAAATACCTTAACACATTCCAAGATTGTTGCCCGATGCCTTTGCACTGCTTGAGCATCTACAGTAATGGCCTTCATCAGCATGTTCAATGCAACATATCTAAAACAGGGGGAAAAAAATATTGTAAAGGAAGCTATATATTATTTAAAAGAAAAATTTGTTCAACAAAACCTGATATTGTTGTCACGGTTTGACAAGAATCTTCCCAAGATGTTAATAGCAAGCACTCGTAAACCACCATTATCTTCAATACTCATGATAGTTTCCACACATTCATATAAAATAGCATTCCCAGCGTTTTTGTTTGACTCAGCTTTTGTTGCCACCTATGGAAAATGCCAAGTCACAAAATAAAGAATGAAGAGTAAATTTATGAAGCAAATGCCAAATGTAATAAAAAAACAATGGTTTAAGGAACTGTGAGCACTTGCAATCATACATAAGGTGATTATAGAATATAGATTAATGAACTAGACAAGTTCACATTCAATCGAAGGTAAGGACCATATGAAAAGGATCCACTAACTATACAAAAGAGTATGCAATTTAGTCATGAGAAATAATTGCACAAGGTTAGCCCAATTAGATGTTGGGCTTCACATAATCACGTGTTGATCAACTGATTTCTGGATCTGAAATTAATTGACACAAGCATGACTTGATAGTGCCTAAATGACTTAAGCCCAATAAATCAGACTGCTCAAACCAAAGCACAGAATCTTGTCGTATAACTGAAGCATGACTGATGACCAATCTTTTACATAATCTTAAGTTCAGATGACATAAATAATTTTGCTTAGGCAAAATTCACTTCATATTCCTCATCAGTTAGAAATTCAAACCACAAAACTGTCATCCACACACTAGAAGTACATATGGTAAGAGTACTTTTCTCCTACCTTCCTACAGATCCTATCCCTATAAATGAGAACTGCATCATAAACAAACAACACAAACTACTGTGAGACATCACAAGGAAGCCTAGTAATGCAGTATGGGAAAAGAATTCTACATAGGAATTTTAATTATTATTGAATTAAGAAATTTAAAAAGCTTTTATTGTTTAAGAATTTTATCATTATTAGGTCTAATATTTAATAGTTTAACTTATTTAGTATTCCTAATTAGTTGAATTAGGGTTTCTACTCCTAATTTAATTAGCATTGTAATCTATATAAATAGTGCTAATTTTCTATTATTCAATAGCTTTGAATTATGATTATTATAGAGATTAAATAAAATAGTGACAATTAGTTCTCTTTCCCTAAGGATTAGTTCCTTGCTCCTCTTTGTTCTACATCACCTGGTCAAACATTCAAATAGAAGAATAAGGAATAAAAAAGAGCTCCACACTGTCCTGCTCAGTAAGGATTCCAGCCCAAAGTCTCGTTTCATGATTTAACACAAGCTCAAAAACCAATTAGCTCTTTCATACCCACCCACTTAAATTATCCAAAAGGTAGGAGAAAAAGTTCACTATGAAGGACCTCGCATTTAGAAATTAGTCTAATTCAATTTATAACCAAAGTATTGAGAATCACCAAAAAGAATAACTTAAAAAGTTGATAATGTTAATCTTCTCAAATTATATCCTCAATTCTGCTTAAAATTGATACATATAATCAAAACTTAAGAAGATATTAATGTCATCAACAACCGATATATTTCCAATAAACCAAAATTCTTTCCAAACTGAGAGTACAAAATATGATAGAAAGACATTTTAAGGCCACTGACCTGTGCAAGTACATCATTCATAGTGTCACTAGCATCAGCATCTCCTTGGCCTAGCATGCGCAAAAGTTTAAGCAATCTGATATGGAGAAAAGGGTCCGTAATGCCAGCAATGTCATACTCAGGCGCATAAGGACTGTTTATGATGTCTTTTAGAGTTCTGACCAAACCTTCCGTGCATTTCTACATATTAGTGATTTTAAAACTTGTCATAACAATAATAATAATAATAATAATAATAATAATAATAATAATAATAATAATAATAATAATAATCATCATCATCATCATCACATCATCATCATCATTTGAGATAACCAAATATTACCACCTAAAAGTTCAGCTATTTTCATGAAAGATACCCTAGTTATATTTTAAACAATAACATCATAAAGCCTTGCTCTAAAATAAGTACCAAAAAGATCATTTCAAAAAAAAAAGCGCACAATGACATTCAAATTTTAGCACTTTAACCATTAAGTCATGCTCTATTTGTAAGCTACGGTTCTCAGTTTGTTAAGAATAGCACTAATATTCAGTAACGAAGAGTTGGATCTCAACTAAACCATATGCATCCACAATTTGCACACAAAATCTATAGTCCTGAATTGTTCTAATCACCTGAACCTAACCCTTAGAAGATGTCTACAAGATGAGTTCTCATAGAAATGCACGCTAATGTCAGTTAAATAAGAAAAAATGTCTTAATATGTGACCAAGCAGATGAACTTACATTAACCTTTTCAGCACACAATCCAGGTATGGGTTTGATGGGGATGATAAAAAGAATGCTGTATACCTTCTAGTATTCTAGTAAACAGATTAAAAAAGGCCATGGCAATTACCTTTCTGAAATATTCAAGGGCTTCTGGACTGACTTTACATAGATCTGTGCAGAGTTGAATGCCTGTTATTAAGACTCCATGATGCTTTTCTTTAAGTAAGGCAGCAGCAGGGTTTATGAAATTTTCTGCCAGATCAGGTACTTTCTTTATAATCCGTATGGAGCACAGTGCAGCCTATATTCATCAAAAAGCATTGGTCATTAGAAGAATGTGAAACAAAGGTGCAAAGCCAGATAACCAAATTATAAAATAAGCATCATAAAGACTCCACAAGTAAATAAACCCCTAAAAAAAATCAGAAAAGCACCATTTTGGCTTTTTTCCTCGGGAGGTGTGTGTTGGGGATTGGGTATTTAATTAAACATTCATAACAACACAAAACCAAAAACAATTGTAATAAAGACCAAACCACCTCTAATGTATCATGTGACACAAGTGAATTAGTCCAGTAACCAATTTATGAAAGCCACATTCTTTCAGAGTATACATCTTCGATATTCACGGCTTTATCTTACAAACTCCCTCACCCCACCTCCCAACACCACAAAACCCCAACAACCCCCCAACAAAAAAAAAAAAGCTTCTTTTTCATTATTTAAAAAAAAAAAAACTCACCTTTTTCCGAATATTTGGATCACGAAATTGGAGCAATCTTTCCACTTCTGGTGCAAGATCACGAGCCATTTCTGCTGAACAAATATTTCCCAAAGCACAGAGAGCAAGCCCTACAATATACTGGTTCGAGTGATTGAGATCTCTGCAAATAAGTTAAGGCTGCCAAAGCAGAAAGTGGGCTTTCCTTGTTTTTCATTCATTACTTGGCTATTCCAAGAAATATCATACCATTGACAAAGTCAAGAAAAGGATATAGGAAAGCCTTGTAAAGAAACAAATTACAACAAAAAAGACATATATTCTAAATTGGATACTGTTTTAATGAGTTTGTGACCAACATTAGAACTTCTTGTCTTTCATCAAGAAGTAGCATGAGGCCAAGATATCCTATTCTCTTCTCTGGAAATCCAGCAGATGCAATCAATTTCAGGCACTCCATTTGACCAAAATGTGTTGGATAACCTAGCATGTGAATAAACATGAGCTTTGCCAAGTTGCGGTGTCTATAATCTTGATCATTTTCATTAATCGCTGCACGAATGGCAGCAGACTCTTTTCTTATGACAGCACGTTCCTCAGCAGCAGTTTTGCAAGCACGTATTGCCCTAATCATGTCCCTGCACAATAATATAGACATGTCCATGTTTATAGTTAGGTCTATCAATAATCATTGATGAAATGTAAAATTCTGTAAGTTGCTTCAATCATTTGGCAAAATTATAACCAGAAGCCTCCAGATCACAGAAAATATGTACAAATATTACAGCCCCAGTCTTAATATGGAAAGCCAAAGAACCATATTGTGTATAAGATGCACAGACTACTGGTTCAAAATGCAGATTGTATTTGTCTGCAAAGAGAATTGCAAGCATGGCAATTCCCCATAGCCCACACGTGAATGGATTGGAAAAGGAAAAAGTTACCAATAAAACTGTCTACTAAGACCAATAATGCATATATCTTTGCAAAATGTTTTAATCAAGTATAACACACTATCATCAGAAGACATGAGCAATAGGCTTAGTTTTAAGCACTGTCAGTCTCAAGGTCTCAAGTCAACTGTTCTGCACTTTGCTTGAGCAACCCTGAATTAGCATTGGGAAATAATTTTCCTGCTAGTTCTAATTTACACTATGAACCTTTTGGCACACATTTACTATTACAAGCCAAACTTGGAATAGGAAAAGCTTACTTCATAATATTGGTAAATTATGGAATTCCACCAACCACCTGCTGGCTTAAACTACATCTGCTTTCCATCATTTCCTATTGGAAGTCATAAATTGTTGGCAAATCTTCAATATGCTATATTTACGGCACTAAATGATTTGAAAACGCACTTTTGAGACATGCTGATTTGAAAACGCACTTTTGGGGCATGCTTAGGAAGAAACAAATCTCCTGAAGTGTTAATTTTAAGCAGACGTCCAGAAATGGCATTCATGAACAAAGCATATGCTCTAGATGAAGGCTCATGCTTTTTGTGCCTTAAACTTGCACATGTACATGTATGATGCAGGTGCCTCTTTTTAACCAAACTCTTCTGCTACACACTCATCGCAATTAGGAATCTTTACATTCACAATTCAACTTTAAGTTACCGGTAGATGGATCATCTAAAAAATATTCTAAAAGTGGCCTGCAAGAATTACCCTCCATGTGATACATCATCCTCTTTTCCTAGCATGGGCAGCAATCAAAATGAATAGGTTACTGGATCATTGAGAGCTAGGAAGGCCCTATGAAGTTTAAAAAATTGGTAGAGATTGGAGATATCCCAGTAATATATTGGCACTCCCGCACAACTAAAATGTCTAGAGGCTAATAGAACTCTAACCCTCCAACTGCAACTAAATTCTTTCAGCAAACCGCCCCAGGCAAGGAGTTTTCCGCATTTCACTGTCCTCTATCTAACTGCAACTAAAAAAAAAATCAGCTGAAAGCTAATACATTCTATACTTTCAAAGCAAACGCGCATTGACCATCCAAAAGCAACAAACTCCAGCTACCACAACCCAATTATGAAACAAAACGCTTAAAGAACATTGCAGATTCAAGCCCAATCAAAATTATACTTCAGTTTCAGTTAAGGCAATCCAATTTAAACCAGAATTATGCAGTTCCAGCTCCCAAACAGGTTGGTTAGCACCAAAATTATCAAAAACATGAAAAAAAAATGCTTACAGGATCTAATAAAATGGCCAGAGTGAGATGGTTAACTCACCTTAGACGCGTACCGGACGAGAAGGGATTCATGATTGGGTCCGTTTTGAAGCTTCCCCGGCGAGCTCGATCAGATCAAAATGAAAGAAAAGAAGCCGAGACGATCAAATATCCCCCGAATTCAGTCAGAGAAAACAGATGGACCCGAACTCGATAGTCGAAGATCCGAATAGGTTTATTCAGGGATCTTGGAGAGAGCAGAGAAGGAAGAGAGATTTGGATCTGATGACACAGCAAGAGAGAGACATAGGGCTCTTATTTTCTTTAACTTGTATCGTCTTCGCAAAAAAAAAAAGCGCACTGAAATTTTCTGGTGCTACAGTGATTGGTTCACCTGCGGGTGATGTGAAATTGCCAACTTCAATCTTTTAATTTGACGTGAAGCGTGTCAGTTGTTTATATGTCACGGGCTGAAACGTGATTTGATTTGTCTTTAGAGATGGGAAGCTCACTGCTGGTGTTTGGATGCAATTTGCGCTTATTAAAAGCTCCGTAGTAGCAGAAATTAGATTAGTAATTTCAATTTTTTTAATTTTTTTTTTTTTAAAATCTAAATAAATCAATCAGCATTGACTACTTTAAAAAAAAAATAAAAATATTTAAATTTATGATTATCATATGGAAGTCTCAAGTGATTAAGGATCAGTGCACATTATAATCTTGTAATTATTATCTACCTATCAAGCTTTTCATCGATTTAATCAGTGTTTATTTCGGTGATTAGAAGGTTAAGTGTTAGTAATTGATAGTTATAATTTTAAATTATTAATTACTACTTTTTAAAATTTTATTTTCAATAAAATTTTTTGTAAATGCATTAAATTAGATATATGATTTTTTGTAAATACATTAAATTAGGTATACCAGCTGAGTTTGTAGATGAATTAGCCGTGTTGTATGGATCACTCTAAGGGGTTTAATCCTCAAGCAAGAGAGACAAGCTCTGATACTAAATTGATGTCCCAAAATATATCCAAGAGGGGGGTAAATTGGACTCTAAAAATAATTTTCGGTTCTTGCTCAAAACCTTTGAAAATTGCAGCTAGGTTCAACTCAATTGACTAATGTGAAATATGAACAATACAGTTCTATTGATAAGTTGATTCAAAGTTAGGCTATATGTAATCAGTATACTGATCTAACAAATTATATTAGCATTCAGTAGAGATATCAATAATTTGGATAAAACTTTTAACACAGCAATCAGAGCAGTATACCAGATATATTAATTGACAGCAAATCAAATAACAAGCAGATTATATCAGATATCAGCAGATTTAGTAGTAAATTGATTTTCTCAGATTGCAGGAAGATTAACAGCAAATGGCCTCAACTTTCATATCAGCAAAAGCATATTAATCATAAAGTTAAAATGCATAAATGTAGAGAGCAAGGGTTGAGAAAATGACACTGAAATTTTATAGTGGTTCGGTTCAACTAGCCTACATCCACTCTCTCAAAGATCTCACTTTGAGTCTTCACTTCACTATTCTTCTTTTTTAAAGGCAAGAGACAAAAAAACATTTTACAAATATTCTCACCAAAACTTTTACAAGTAGCTTCACACTTTTATCAAGTGTTATCTCAAACACTTTTCACAATCAAGCTTGAATGGGTACTTATGTGTTTAGAACTCACTCTCTCTCAATACAACAGAATCTATAAAGAAGAGATAAGTAGATAAGCCAATGATGAGCAATAAAAACACTTTGAGCACTTTGAATGAAAGCTTTTATGATTTTGAACAGTGGAGAGACTTTCATTAAGTGCAAAATGGCCAAAGGTAGGTGTACTTATAGATTTGTAACGTTTTTGACCGTTTGAGAACTCATTTGAATGTTACAATTATGAATTTCAAGAAAATAGTCGTTATTTTATCTTTTTTTGTGATGTTGTGCAGAGTTGAGACAGTTAGCATATTGGAGAAAATAGCAAATCAGTTAGCATACTAAACAAGTAGCAAACCAGTTAGCATACCAGGAAAACTTTTCTGTATAACTTTCAAAACTATAAAATTTTACACTAAATTATAGTCAAATACTTTTAGGCCAATAATGATATTTAAGGGAGAAAATCTTTTGAGGGATTGAAAATAAGTATCATTGATTTCTACTCTTTAATTCTTTTTACAAGCAATCCTAAAAAAAAAAATAAAATTAACTTCTATACTATATGTACCTTCAAATTTGATTTTCAATGTAGCCTTGAAAGGTAACCTTGAAAGGTAACCTTTTCTTATTTTATCTCCTTTGATTCGTCCTGTGTTATCTTTAGAATGTCATCCTTTCTTCAAAAGCACAAATCCATCATAAAATCCTTGTGTCTTTTCCTTTTGTGCTTTTTAAAAAGCACAACACTTAAAACAATATTAGTTTGATTCTAGTTGAGTTTTGGTATCATCAAAATCTATGCTCCTTTTAGCTTGTGGGGTCAACAAAATTAACTCTCAATCTCTCACTATTAAATTAAAGGAATAATAAATTTTATGGATAATAATTTATTAGTATGAATATTTTGAGTTTTTCTAACTAAGTTCTGAGTTGAAAATATAGCAAAAGTTATTAGGTGTCGGTTTCATAAGGTTGATTTTATATGAATATACGTCTAAAAATTATGAAATTAGATATTTGAATCGCATATTTATTATATATAATTTAATTAATTTTATATAAATATTAATATAAATATTTAATTTAATAATTATTAAATTAGTTATATATAAGATTGAGTTTATATTAAATATAATTAAAATTATTTAATTTCAAAGATATAGAATTGTAATAATAAAATCATTCTAAATTTTCTTTTGGATATTGATAAATGGTATTTTTGTTAATTGATTAATTAGTCTTATTTTATTATAGTATACATTACTGTTTTTATTGGTCGTTTGATATAATTATTTTTATTCTTTAAAAGAAAACGCACTAATACTAGTTGTTTTGTCACTTGTGGAGTATTTATTTTTATTTTAATCATATAATTTAAATGTATTTTTTATATTTTATATTTTCATAATCATAATATTAACAAAATTTTTAATTAATTATAATTTTATTTCAAATATTAATAAATAAGTAAGTTGATTAATAAATTATTTTTTTGAATTAATTAATATATATCAATATAACGATAAACAAAGTAATATATATAACGTGTGACCATTCTTACAATTTGAAAATTTTAAATATAAGAAATTTTTTAAAAATAAATTTTAAATTTTATAAAAAAATTTTGATTGAATAATTAGTTTTTAAGAATAATTCACCGTTATTTAATATGACTGAAAGTTTAATTAAAAATAATTGATTTTCAGAAGTAAATAATATGATAGCATAGTTTTATAATGTCTTAAATTTTTAACTTAAAAATTTTAAAATTTTTAAAAGATGCAATCTAAAATTTTAATAATTATTAATTTTTTGATAAAATAAGATTTTAGTAATTTAAAAATAAAATAAATTATTTCAAATGACAATTTTTTTAAATATTTTTTAAATTAAGTGGTACATTATATTACAATTTTAGATACCTGAAACAAAATTAAACTTAAATTTAAATTATAATTATAATTATAATTATAATTATTTAAAATCAAACTAAAATTAAATCGAAATTTAGAACCGAAGCAAAAACTGCGCCCCTAACAGGCTGGGCCCATTTTGGAGATGGACTTCCTACGAGCCCACAGGTAAAGTGTATGGGCAAAGCAGTAATTTTAAGCAGAAGCCAGGCAAGATTCCCTATCCTCCAATAACATTTCAACTTCGTCTATAAGTAAACACTAACTGGAAGGCCTATATCGTCTGAGTCTTCTGCTTCAGTGTTGATCATCTCCCATGGCTTCCCATCTACTCCTTTTCTTCTTCCTCGGGTTCTTCGTTCTAGCTTCAGACCATGTAGCTTCAGATCATGGTTATTATTCTTATCAGCCTAATAATTAGCCTTCTACCGCGCGCCGCGCCGGTCCCCTTCCCCCCCTTCCTCTCCCCCTTTTTTTTTTTTTTTTTTTTTTCCTGTTTCTGAGTTGAAATAAACGTGCTTTTGACTATTTTCAATGTCAGCGGATCTTATTCTAGAAGATGGCTACAAGGTGACCACAGTGATTGACGGCAACAAGCTGAAAATAAATCCATGTATGGTTCTCCCTCGGCCTGGATTGTCCGATCTCGTAGTCCTCGATTCTTTCCAGAGCGTCTTCTACACCGTATCATTTCCCATTTCTCAGGGTAATTTCTCTCACACCCTTTTTAAAAAATAGAATCGAAATCTCGGTTCTTTATTTTTAAAGAAATAAAATTGGAAATAAATTTTGAGTTTTATTGTAAATAATTTTTGTAGGATTTTGATTCTAATTTCGATTTTATTTTTAGTGTTAATTTTAATTTAAATTTTAGCTTGAATCTCTATTTCTCTCCTTAAAATTATAATCTTTTTGTTTTTCATCTTAAAAAATAAGATAAATCTGAATTTTTAATATCAAAATAATAATATTAAAGGGGGGAAATTACAATCTAGTATGTTGTTTGGTGCATTTGTACGGTACGAGGAACTTGTTGTGACAAAAACGTACCTTTGTGTCATTAATACTGGTAGGGTAATCCTTATGTTTTAGTAAAATTACATATTACATATTGGTCTTTCTATATTTTTTTACTTCAAATTACATAAATTTTCTTATTAAATTCTTTTACTTCAAATACATAATATACCTATAAAATAAAATGATCATATTATGATTAAAATAATGAATATTATAAAATGTAGGACTATTTTATAATAAAATGTATATTATAATTTTAAATATTATTTTGGTAGTTTTGATATAATTAATAATAAATTGGATGAATAATTTATTTTTTAATTTTTTAATTTTAAATTAAAATATATTTATATATAATTGAAAATTACATTATATAACTAAAACATCAAATTATATAACTAAAAATTATAATTTTTTTGTAACTAATTTTTTTTTTGAAAAATATTATGGTATATTTGAATATTAAAGTATAAAATAAAAGATTTGAATTTGATTTTATTATAAATTGTTAATAAATGTAGATTTTAAATGATATCATTTTATTTATTGAGAATTTATTCTAAATAATATTATTTTAAAAAGCATTTTTAATTGCACAAAAATAAGTCTAAGCATAACTTGGTAGTTAAAGGACTTACTTAGTAGACTTAGATTCAAGGTTTCATTTCTTCAATTCCCATATTAAAAAAAATCCACACTTAAACAAGATTTTTTCATATTTATAAGTTTAACATAAATTTGTGGCTCTAATCAATTTATGAAAATTTATAATTTTATTAAGTTTAAATTTTAAATTGTTCATCTTAACACAAAGTTAAAAAAAAAAAAAATATATATATATATATATATAATTTATTAAAATTATATAATACGTTTAAAAATATTAAAGTATATTCAAAATTGATTTTTAAGTTAATTTGCGATTCTAATAAGGTTTTGTTTCAGTTTTTAATAAAAAAAAAATTAAATTATAATAATGAATAATATAAATTTAATATGATCGGATTCTTATGCTTACTGCTATTTTTTAATTTTAATATAAATTTTCAAATTGGTTCCAGATTAAACCATGCACACCGCTACTTTTTACATGTAGCATATTTTTTCAAGATTGTTTATTTTAACTTGGAAAATTTGCAGGGAGTGTTTTTAAGCGGTATTCTGGAGATGGAGTTGCTGGGTTCTTAGATGGGGCACCAGGTTCCGCCCGATTCAATAAACCGAAGAGCTTCGCTGTGGATCTTAAAGGGAATATTTATGTTGCTGATAGACGTAATGGTGCTATAAGAAAGATAAGCGACTCAGGTACTTGCTGTCTTGATTAGTGTTATGGTGATTGTGGTTTCAGAGCTTGAAACGGCAGTTTGTTTGTGTCGTTTTTGGTATTACCTTCTTTCATCTTTATGCTTTACTTCTCTAGGCGTGACCACCATTGCTGGAGGGCAATCCGAAGGGATTGGCCATGAGGATGGTCCTGCACAAAATGCTACGTTCTCCAATGATTTTGAGGTGTCTTTTGTTCCTGAAGTATGCGCGTTACTGATTTCGGATCACGGGAATCAACTGCTTCGCCAGATTGATCTTAAGCCAGAGAATTGTGCAAGAGGTTCTCAATCTGGTGCGTTCTCTGTCTCCTGGTGTAGAATGGAGTGCATTTATTCCACTTAGTAGTAGATTTAAACATTTCAGCGTCTTATCCGGTGATATCTTTTAGTTTTAACATCAAAAGAATGTAAATTTGAATTTCTCCATTGATGAGTGAACCTTAAAGGCATGAACTGCTTTAAGTTTCAGTCTCTTTTTGCCTGCATGAATTTACTGCATTTTTCTCTAGTAAGAGTCTGGCTTTGGCAGAGACTCAATTTTTTGTTGAAATTCATGCTTTGCTTGTTGTATGACAAAAGTTATTACATTGGACCATCCTGCGTTCTCTGCCTCTCACATGAATTGTATCAACAAATTGGAGTGGGACTGCTGAGTTTGTCAGAGGGATGGAAGGATCACGAGATAGTGCTAACTAATATTTTTCTTTTCTTTTCTTTTGGTGCATTTTGATAGTTGACCAAATCTTGTTATTGTAATTTTTGCAGCATTGGGAGGGGTTTCCTTTTGGGTTCTTGCTGTTGGAGTGGCCTTATCATGTTTACTGGGGTTCGGCATAGGGTTTGTGATCCGTCCTTTTATTAGCTCCCATGTAAGTTTTTGTTTGTTCATATAGTGTTTCTCCAAATTAGCGGATTATTTGCACCATTTCTAAACTAACTTTATAGACAGGAAGGCTTCAGTCCGCTTCATCGATGCAAGACATGGAAGCTTTGCCTAATCAATCCGGTGAAACAAGTATGGATGCTCTGCTTCGACATCAGAAGCGTAGTTGCTAGCTCCAGGCTTTATGAACTCTTGAGGAGGTTCATATGGCTGAGCCTATCTCATCTGTCACTTTTGTTCGGTATTAACACTTTAGGTTTACATGCTTCTAGGAAGGGCACCAGTTCTCAAACTTCAAGCAAGGGTTTTGTATCTTTGCTTGATTCTGATGTAAATAGCTTTGAGATGGAGAAGTCACAGCTACTTCCAGATGAATTAAAGGATTTAGTAAGTGTGAATGGTCCCTTGCAATTGTCAAACTCAAAGAACGAAGATTTGAAGCAAGAAGACCAGGATGATGTTTTGTTGGATGGCCATGGAAGGATAGATGCTATGATAAAAGCCAACATCATAGGATTTGCCAAAGTGGCCAAAGAAACATCACTGAATGGATCTTTGGTAGGGAGTCGATGCTTAGTCAAGAGGAGATGAATTAGCTAGTGAGTTCTCCATGTTTAAATCTCTTTCTCTGCGAGACTTTTGCGCATATAAACATGCTTGTTATCCTAAATTAAAATGGTATCCTCTGAGCATGTGTTTGCTTGCATATCTTCCTTTCTTCAGTTCCAATGGCTTTCTAAGTCGATGAACCCAAAAGAATTAAAGGCTGACATGGTTGCCAAGAAACAGATGGAAATAAGTCACCGATATTGGGGGTAGGTGGAAAATGGCCTAGACCTGCATATAAATAAGGCATGGGCGGCTTGAATCTGATATTTAAAAATATGCACGTGATGACCGAGAGTTTCTCCAAACTAAAATGCTGCTCTCTCTATATCTCTGGAAAAATAAATAAACAAAATAAAATAAAATAAAAATTCAACACGCTGCTATGTAAAATATTAAAAATAGTTTGTCATAACTGCAACCTATCTCCTAATCCTGCTACTTGAATTGCTTATTTCATTTATTTGCTCTCTTTTGAAAGAAGTTCAAGAAATCAGAAATGTAGAAGACATAACTCACCGGTAAAATGAATTTATATCACACCAATATGAGAAAGTACATGGAATTTAATTTTATTCTGATGAAACCTATGTAAAAGCAATTTTATATGAAATGGCAGTTTAATAAAAGAGAAGCAAATATATAAAAGGGAAACCTACAAAATCATAATTATACACTCTAATATAATTTTTTTGTTAAAAAAAATATCTTTAATACCGTTTCATTTTTCTTTTTATCTAATAACTATTTTTTTTAATGAAATATTTACTTTTATTTATTTCTATACTTTATGTCAGTTGATTATTATTCAACATATTCATATATATATATATTATGTGCTCCAAATCAATATAATTAATTATATCATGCACACACATCGCTAGAATCTAGAGATCAGAGGGCATCAATAAAGAAAACTTATGACATAGGCGTGCACCAAAGCTAGATAAATCTGAAGCTGATTCCGGGACGTCCAAGAAATTCATCCCTGAACCTGGTAAGCACTGGATTATGTTCAGTGAGTTATTTTTCACAATATTCATCCTTCAGGCGATCAAAGTGCAAATATTGTGGAATCACACCTACTCACCCACCCTAAAAGGTCCTCCTTCCTTTATGAAAGAGAAAAGACTAGAGAACTGCGAAAATGGAAGTTTCATGGGTTGGTTGTTCCAGCTTCCTTGGCTTTTTGATTGGGCAGAACATTGGACATCTTCTCTGGATCCAAAATTCGTCCAGTCATTGGATCAACTGGACGTGTGTCGCGAGGTCCACCTTTACGCCCCATCGCCACCATTGGTGGTGGGGGTAGTAACCCCGCTCTGAAAAGGATGCGTTGGACAGGATCTGAAGGCTGAGCACCCACTGATAACCAATACCTGTAGAAACCAGCAGAATAAATTAACTAAAATATAGATAACAAATTCTGCTATTTTGCTCCCTTAATTTTATAATGTAAATGGCAGCAATTATTAAAAGCTTGTAGACTAAAAGGAAATAACAACTTTTTCGTCCTTTCACTTTAGCCAAGGCAAATAACATAATCGATTAATATACAGCTTTTAATTTACAATAATGAAACAAGTAAATTAGATTCTAAAATTCTAGAAAACACAAATCTAAAGAAGCATATTAGAAAGAGGAAAAAAAAAACCCACAATTTACACTAGGTGGAAAGAAACGACAGCCAAACTACAATGTTGACCAGAAAATTTCAGATCAATGATGACCATAAAGTTACATATATAGTTTCACAAGAGTTTTATGTATTTCCAGGAAAGGAATAAAGCGTTAATACTAAAAAATCCAAATCTGAATATCCTTCAGTCAAAAGCTACTTTAAATTCAGTACAGCTCAATTCTTTAGTTAAATTTGTTTTAGCATATGCACAATGCTATTGGGCCACAAATTCTGAACATCCTTTTACCCCCTTCTTGTCAAAGAGGAACACTTTAGCATTCATGAACAATAATCTTGATTCTGTTCTTATTTATTAGACCTTCTGGGAATTCAAAATCTATATAAGTTTGATGCAAAAGATTTTTTTAGTACCCCCAATCACTTTGTTATGAGTTTGAATTTCTGCAGTGTTTATAGAAGTCAAAGCTCTAGGATGGATTATGGAAATAGTGACAGGCTGTGATGATGGAGGATAAGTTCAGCCTCAAAAGACATGAGATAATATACTCCTTAACCAGAAATCTTCTAAATAAAAAGTAATTATGCAGTATGCACTCATGCACTTTGTAAAAAGCATTTGAATATGGATATGGAAAAAAAATGGAAATAAAGTTTCAAGAAATCGATTAATACTTCAAAATGGGACATATAACGAAACATATGAACAAATACACTGATTTTGGGGGTAGTAAAATATAAGCTTACTTCACTCTCTCAAAATTAAGACCCATCCGTTTGCCTCCATCTTGACCTGTCAAAGACACAATATTATGCAAAGATATATTAAATTGCAAGACAACATGTTCCAAATCGAAAGGCAAATGTTAACATGCTTAAATAACTTCATTAATCAAAATTTCAGCATTTCCTTTTCTTTCATTGCTCTTCTGAGATCCAAATTGAGTGCTGTCTTTCCCAAAATGTCAATTCTAGAACTGAACCGTCAGCTTAGCTAAAGGAAAGTTCTGATGCTTGTCGCAACAAAATCACTTATTTTTCTTCCATTAGTGATCCAAAAGAAAAGGAAATGTGAAATTTTTGCGTTCAAATTATCAAATGCTCTCCGTTCGGAACAATTTCTTGGCAATGAAAGTGGAAATGTTACTGCCCAACTCTATTTTCGCTGCTTCCAAAGCCATTTTAAGTATCTACTAAGGCATTAGGGAAGAAAAAAGCATATTTTTCCCATAGAAAAATATTTCTAGTGCGAGAGAAAGTCAGTACCTGGAAGGGGATTGTAGTAACCAAGGACTTCGAGATGTTTGCCATCTCTTGGGGATCTGCTATCAGCGGCCATGACCCGATAAAATGGTTTGTTTTTGCATCCGAATCTCGATAATCGGATCCTCACCACCATCTTCTCTACTTTGGGATTAATTTCACAAGGAAATTCGACAGGGTAACAAGTTAGCCTTCGAACTCACTAAAATGATAAAAAGGTGAACGACAATGGTGCGGCTGCTGCAATCGGAGGAGGGTTCAGGGTTTGTAAGAGGAATTCGCAAAATGGATCAGTGAAAAATTGTGATTGAACCACACTTCTAACGTGGGCGCAAACGCTCAAGCCCTAAACAACGTAATATGTTATTTATCAAACGACGTAGTCTAGGTTTACTGCCCGCTTGATTCAGCCGTTGAAATTAGCGTTTAGCGATTGAGATTCCAATAGCTAAATTTAAGACGTTCGTAGATTATCGGGTAATTTTTATATTCCGTACCTTATTTTTATTATATGTTTCATTTTTTGTTAATTTTAATCTATTATTAAAAAAATTTTAAATTTTATTTTTATTTTTTAAAAAATTTTCCTAATTTACAATAATAAATTTCTAAATTAAAAAAGTCTAGTTAATATTTTCTTTTCAAAAAATAAATCTATTTTTACAATAGATTAAAAAAAATTTAATACAACCAAATTAAAGTAGAAGATCTTTTTAATAATAAATTGAAATTATAAAATATAAGTGAAATACGAGATAAAATTTAGAGAATAAATATAATAATTACTCTTAATTATCTTAAAATTTAGGATAATTTATTATTTAATTTCATAAGTATAATAAAAATCATAATTTAACTTTTTTTATTATTTTTATGAGATACTGTTTGTTGCTAGCTGCTGGCTTAAATTAAATAGACCTATGAAGCTTTAAAAAAAAAAAAAAAAAGCCTATGAAAATTTTTTTTTTCTTTTCGCAAATATTAAATTAAGGAGTGTTAATCTTTCATCTATTTCAATTTTTGCATCCCAAGCAGGCACTTTAGGTTCTAAGAAATAACGCTGCTCATTTGCCAGCTTCTCAAGCTCTTCGAAGCTCATACTTTGTTAGCTCATATATATATATAAAATTTTAAATTTGAGTTTTCACATTTAAAGAGAATCAAGGGAAAAACCTCCTGCCATGTAACTTATTGATTGACACTTACATTTATATATATATATAGAGAGAGAGAGAGAGAGAGAGAGAGAGAGAGAGAGAGAGAGAGAGAGAAGAGTAGGCATCAGACAATGAATCTAAGAGAGAAAGGGATTGCTTCTTTTCTTCCACCAATTCCACATAACTACAAGTGCCACTTTATGGAACAGGACTACAATATTTTGACCATACCTAAACTAAACTATCAAGGCACTCTGGATCAAAATCTCTTTGTATATGATTATTAATTAATACCCATTACTGTAATCCACAGTATTGGTTCTAAAGCGAATATTGCGGTGATTGTAAATGGGATCTCCATAATCGACAGGCTTCATCACCACAGCTTCACGTTTCCCATCCTGCTCTTGAACTGCCCCAAACACAATCTCATTGGTTTAGCTTTGCTCATAGTATGTGTGTGGGTTGGTAGATTGATATCGATGATGCTGCTGCTATTTTTGGTGCTGCTGCTAAAAATCATCATCCCACCCACTATAGAAAGCTCGACCTTGCCTCAATTGATGCATTTTCTCTGCATCCTTGGACATAAATGGGTAGGATTTCCTTGGTGTTGGTGTTCTAGTTTCAATTGATGGAGGCTCATCTTCATCCAGTATCACAAAGCTGTCCTGCACAGGCCAAGAGTTTGAATGCTTCTGCGGCTGGTTTTGATATTGATAGCTTAGTGGCTTCTTTCTAAAACTAGGAATTATTCCTCCCAAAATTTCAAGAAAGAATGCCACACCATTAGCAAAAAGCTTGCCAAAGGATCCAAAGAAGCCTTCTTCATGCTTCTCCTATTCATCTTTAATTGGAATTAAAGATGGCCGGACAAATTTAAGAGGTTTCTTATATGGATTTGCTGCAGTGGTTGTTTCATTGCATCCGGATCCTTCACAGCACACAAAATCAAGAAAAAAGTCCTTGTTACACAGTGGATATTGTCAATACCTACACAAATGTTTTGCAGTGAAGACTAGGCTATTTTTGGCACATCAGATCAAACTATAATTGCAACTTGGAAATGCATAGCTAGAATGAATGAAGTAGAGCTGTGCTACAATGAGTGTAATTCCAAAGAAACTGAATTTTCGTTTGAAGTTTGTTTGCATTTTTGTTTTTTTTTTTTTTGACATGCAGATGAAAGCAGGGTCTGGAAATCTTAATTGAAGCTACTTATCCAATTACCAACCACAACCACAAAAGTTCCAAATAAGAGAAAATAGAACAATATATAAATTTCAAGCAATTGAATGGAGAATCATTGGTGCAAGCATGTAAATCCTGCCCTGATGATTATCTTATGGCATAAAGTTGCTGAGAAATAACTAGAGATTGATTCACAAGTGACACTTACATTCTGAGAAGAAACAATTGTTCCCACCCTACGTTGCAGAAAAGCCAGCATGTAACCAAAAAAGCTAGCAACTAAAAGGATTGCAATCCCTGCAATGATTAAGGGATTGCCTAAAAAATCTACTATATTGAGGAAATAATAGAATTTTAGATTGTGATCGAAAAGTTTGCTTACCAAGGGCAAAGCCACTTCCATATTGATAAGCACAGTAGTCAAAATGGAGTTGGATCTCTCTGATGGCTTAGTTTCCTCTGTCTATAACAGGCAGAGAGCAACTGCTTCCAATGTATACTACATCAAAATCATTAGAAAATTTTGCATCTTCACTTGTTCCATCTACATGGCCTCCTCCACGGCTCCATTTCCCTCCAGCAATTATTGTAGCCCCTGCAGGAATATTTTCATCATATCAGCATTTAGTAGCTTGGATCGAACTTTAATTCCCAAGCTAACACTAATAACAACCTATAATGATGATAGTAATTCAATTCCAACAATGATTTAGAGATATATCTAAAAACATGCCTCAACAATTGCCTTAAGACCCCCATTAGATTTTCTGTGAGATTTCACATACAAAACAGGGATTGCATTTACCTACATCACTTATCTTCCTGAGTGCCATGTTCATGGTGTCTGCAACATATATATTTCCTCTGTCATCTACTATTAGCTAGCCCCTTTGGATGGTTCATTCTCGCCTCTCTGGTTTTCCCATCTACACGTCCAGAGTAACCTTCACGAGATCCAGCGACCAGCTTAGGTCTGCTGTCTGCACCACGATTTCATTAAAAAAAATGACAAACAGGGGGGGAAGATTAAAAACCAAAAACCTCAATTATATCACACATACAAAAGAGTGATAGTTCATTAACAGAATAACATGAATTATGTTACTAGCTTTGGTAAACCCACAAGCTCAACTAATGGAATTCTTATTTTAACACATAAGAAGAAAAGATGCAGAAGAGAATGTGCGGAATTTTATTGCCCTACTACTTTAAGGTTATGTTTTCTTTCAGGAAGCTGATATAGAGCAAATGGAAAAATAGAAGCAATAACCTTTTCTATTTGTATCATGCATAATTTTATATCCTACATAATAATGGAAAGATATACTGAGCATTTCACATACTATAAGACCCTTTTTCATGAGAAATAAAGTTTGTGCTAGGATCTCTCAACAACATTTCAACTACCATTCTAACTTTTTCATTTCTACAAAATAGTATAAAATCAATCTCTAGATCCAATCTTCCCAAGACCAAATAGAATGCAACCAAAAACAAATTTGGTTTACACACAAATGCTTACTACATAAGACAAGGGTTTCAAAAAGGTATAGAAGAACAATATTTTATTTTGCAGATTCATTCTCTGGGTATCTTCTGCCCAAAAGCAACTAGAGCACAAGAGAGATCGCTTTTGATATAATGCTTGCCACTTAAGACAACTGGCTTCAAATATTGCATAAGCAACTTGTGCATTCCTTGTATAGTTGCATTGGACATTTTAAGCACAAAATTTAGATGAAAGCCACGGCAAATTATTAAAATCATGAAGCTATCTTTTTCAAACACCTAATTACTAATTCATATCTAGTACAAATGAGCACAAGTTGTTTGTGGTTTTATAAATGAAATTCTTTGCGTCTTTACAAAAGCTGAAGTTGATTGTGGTTTAAACAAAAACCAATTAAACACAATATGTAACACCCTCAGATTAAACAGTTTCGTACATTCTATTATTTTAGTAATTAATGTCTGTCCGGACAGTTAGAATGCCTGAAATTATACCTACACCACAAAAAGAAGTCATAAATTGAATTAATAAAGATTAAATAAAGTTGGATAAAAATAAGAGAAATGAAGTATAAATGGGTTAAATGAGCTTAGGTCCCGGTGATAGGTGACCTACACGGGAAGTGATTATAAGATCAGTTGCTATCCTAAATTCGTGTGGAACTCGGTAGAGTCCTAAATCAAGGATTAATTTAGACATTTTTGGGAATTTGAAAAATAAAGAAATGAAATAGGGAACAAGTACAAACAAGTGAATCACAATCTAAGGATTATTGCAAAAGATGGATAATAATCCGATAAGGGGGCATTTTGATCAATTCACTTCAAGAGTTGACTTTTGACCTAAATGTCTATTAAAATAAGTGAGATTAAAACATTAGAAAAGACTTAAATTAAGTGAAAGTGTGTAGGAAGAATTAAAGGGGATATGAAGGGAATTAAGTCAATTGTTAAAATTATAATAATTATAATTAAAAATAATTATTTTATTATACATATAAGAAGACAAAAATGTGATAAAAATCAAAATAATTCTCATTCATCTTCCAACCATGGCCGGCTCACACACTCTCTCTCTTCCTTCCCATTTTTCCTTCATTGTTAACCATTCCAAGCGTTTTAATCCATCAATCCTCCCTTAAATTCCGTACAAAATTAATAGAAAACCTTGAATTAGCTTATGATTGAAAGATTAGAAGCAAGGGATTGAAAGAAAATTGAAGAAATTGGGAGATTTGGAATTGCCTAAGTGAGGTAAGCACTCTTCCAAGTTTAATTAGTATACATTCTTTGAAATGAAGTTAGTTTGAGTAAAAATAATAGAAAAAATCATGAGAATCATGCTTGAAGGGGGAAGTATGAATTTCAGTTGGGTTTAGGAGGTTAGGGTTTAGGAGGTTAGGGTTTTGATGGTTTAAATGCAATTAAATGTGATTTCTAAGGTTGAATAATGATATATGCATGATTTGTATGTTTGGAATTGAGTGAAATTGAGAAGTTGAGAAATTAGGGTTTTGGAGAATTAGGATTTTGGTGATATAAAGTGCAATTAGGGTTTGTAATGCCAAATTAAGGTCAATTGAGGTGTATAGAGTAAGAATTGGTGTTGGTTTGGTGTAGGAATTAGTGGAAGGGACATTGAACAATTGGTTCTGAATATGGACACTTGAGTCTAGTATGTTTAGAAGCTCATAAGTTGAGCTACACAACTCTAATTGGTGTGAAACCAATTGAAAATGAAACATAAGACATAGGGCTAAAACTTTCATGAAGAATCCCTACCCAGAAAATTACCATAAATTATTCCGATTTAGGCTTGAATCCGGAATTGCAATTCTGAACCTGGAGAAAATGACCATATGAACAATACTTATTTAATTAGGCATAACTCACCCTAGGAAACTCTAAATTAGGTAATTCTTGAACCAATGGAAACCTGAGACATAGGAGAACAATTCTTATGAGGACCATGAAACCAAATTATGATCCTAACTTGATTAAATTGCCAGATAAAATTAGTCCAACAAATCTGCCCTAATCAAGGATTGAACTTGAAAAATGTGAAGAATTAGGCATCCGACCAGTTTTTGCAAAATTACCATAACTTAAGCTACACAATAGCAAATTAGATGATTTCAAAGCCAAAATTCTCATAATACATAGAACTACAACTTTTCTCTTTTGACTTGAACCCAGTTCATAGGGCAAAGGAGGGGAAATGTTGGGGTAAGTCAGAAATACCAAATATGGAAATCCTGCACTTCAACAAAATTGTCCTGTGACCTCCGAATGGTTATCAGGTCATAACTTCCTCTACAAAACTCTAATTGAAGTGATTCCAAATTATTTGGAAACCTAAGACAAAAGCCTAAAACATTGTTTTAGGGATTTGGGCCAAGTTATGAGCTTAAGATGCTTGGATATAGAATGCAAATTTAAGGTATAAATTTGAAAAACTTGGAATTTCAGGATATGACACCTGGAACAGTATTTAGTAATTTAGCTATAACTTGAGATTCAGAACTCCAAATTTAGTGATTCAAAAAGGAAGATAAAACTAAGACATAGAGGAACAACTTTCATGAAGATCACTTTAGCAAATAAGGACTAAAATTAGATTGAAATTGGGTTCTAAGGTCAGGTCTTGAATCTTCCTTGAACCCAGAAATCATTAAATTGCATGGTAACTTAGGAAATTATTTGATTAGCTATTAGTAAAGGTTAGAATGAGTATTAAGACTTTACAATTGTGTAATTTCAGTGGAAAAAGGAGCCTCCCAAGGAAGGGAATGATTAAGCCAAGAAAAGAGAAATCAAAGAAGGTTTGTGAACAACTAGCTTTTTCCTTTATTTTTAAATTTATAATTGATTAGAATGAGCCTTATATGAATGAATTATGCTTTTTCTTTGTATTTGAGAACTTTAATTTGTTGATGTCATAAGCCTAACTATTCCTCAAATCCATAACCAGGCCCACAATTGAAGCCAATATGCATATAAGATAATTTAAATCAAAATAATTTCATTTAACTAAAATCCTCATTTACAAACTGTTTAAATACTATACAATTCTTCATTTATAAATCTCAAAAATTTAATTTAACACAATTTCTAACAAGGTCCATACTATTACTAACACATGCAGAGTTCTATATTTTAAATTTAGAAAAGATAGTAAAACAATTAAATAATCGACGTTAAACCTGCGAGGAAGAAAATAGGTTGCTCTGTAAAATAATTCCTCAAAATATTGAAAGTAAAATATCAATTTTAACCATAATTTCTATAACTATCTAAAGCTAATGCACCATGTAGAGTGAAATGCAACATCAGCAATAATTTTCACATCATAACAACAAAAAGGTAATTTGGAGCATTCACACACCCAGTAATATTAATCATAATATATGGGCTCTTAAATCCAACAGAACTCAATAAACCAAATCATCCATAGTCTACACCACATCACCCAAATTACCACAACAATATCCATGGCACTTTAACAGTTATGAATGCAACATAAATCGTGCCTAGAGTTTAATTACATAAATATATGCATATAAGTGATGCATGGGCATATGCTTGAACATATAATAATATCGAAATTATAATTAAAATTAATATTTTACTCACAATACACCGATGACTATTGTGACTGCTGGATGCAGAAAAATAGCTGACCTCGATCACCTAATAATTAAATTATAAATTTATTAGTACTAAGTTAAGATAAAACTCTAAAGAGGTAATAAATCAAAGGCTCAAATAACACTTCTAAATTCAACTCATTTCTCATTATCATAATATGGCCCCTCCTGCGCCCTCCAAATTAAGCAATACTCAAAACTTTAAAAATTACGTTTTAGTCCCTATAATTGACATCTTGTAAAAATCTACTCAAATAAGCTCTAAAAATTCTAAAATTTTGTCCCGCAGTCCTTAATAATATTATAAGGCTATTGCAAAATGAATTGTAATTTTCTAGTCACCCATGAATATTTTATTCAAAAATTTTACTCAATTCCATAAGTTTCCAACAACTAACATATTCTTAATTCAACCCAATTCAATATTGTTACACTCATTTCATATAGGCATTTTAGGGTAGTTTTGCATCCATTTTGCCCTTATATTTTAGTATATTTTATGTTTTTAGCTTTATTTTATCTTATTTGTTAATTTTAGATACTTTATATTTGATTTTCGTAATTTTTGTTGTTTTGATAGGATTTTGTGGCAAATCGAAGATCAATGAGTGCATTAGGAAGTGATTTGAAGAAATTTGGGATTCTTTGAGCATGGAGGAAAGTTGAAGATATCAAGCTTTGAAAGAGCAAGTTAGCCGAAATTTGCTTGACACTTTGCTTAAGATAAAGTCTATTTTACTCTAAGTGTGAATAGTCTTGGATAATTTTACACCTCATTTCCTATCCACTTCTTGGCTCTTATTTTTTGGGACGATATAAATTCATCATTTCCTAGCTTTTGCAAAAGGAGAAGGGGAGAAAGAGAAAAACGGAAAGAAAAGAAAAAAGAACGCATGAAAGAATAAGAAGGAGAAGTGATGTCCACTGCAGCTTTTGAGCTTTGGGCTCTCCTTTTTCTATTTCTTAGTCTATTTTTATGTTTCTTTTGCTAGTTTTATCATTTCTCTTGTAAATTTTATCATGATAGAATAGTTTTCTAAGATTTCAGAGTTGGGTTGCACTATTTTGAATCTATTTGTGAATTTGGATTGGGTTTTATCTAGATTTATATAAATATGAGTTTTGATTCTTTTTCTTGTGTGCTTTATGACTTACCTAATGTTGGATCCCATTGGGTCTAGTTTTTAATATTTGATTGAAGGAAGGTGAAAATCATTGATAGATAATCAAGGATTAGAACTTGAAATCCCCTAGATTTAGAAATAAACTAGGGCTTTAAGAGGATTCATTGATTGATTACAAAACTTAATGGGTTTTAAGTTAATCAAATATCGTACGAAAGTAGGTTTGGTTTTCTTAAAATACTCTTTGGTTTGCTTGAAAAAGATATCAAAGGATTTTCGAATCAATCACCTTCAAACTCTATTTTCTTTTAAAATTGGATGACCCAAGACAAATCCCAATAGACTTAATTCATAAACCCCAACTTTGGAATCAATTTTACTATTAATTAGTCTTTGTTTTTGCTTGCCCATTATTAATTTAGTTAATTTTTGCTTAGATTAACACTTTATTTACATTACCCATTACCTATTTTCTTTATTTTCTACTTAAATTGCTGCATTTAGTAAAATTAGTTTTTACAAATTGTCATTAGTCTAAATAATCGAAATAACCATAGTCTAGTACTCAAACACAATTCCTCGTGGGAACGATACTTTACTTATCACTCTATTACTTGATTTAGCACCATCAAGTTTTTAATTGTTGTTTGATATTAGATGATTTGGTTGTTTGTTTAATTTAGACATTTTCTTTAATTTTCTTTTATTATTACTTTACTTTGTGTTTTTCTTTTTGAATTTTTATTTCTAATTTTGTTTCCATTTGCTTATCTTGTGAGGTATTTCAAAATGTTTCATGTACAAGTCTTCACAAGTTTTACTCAACTGCACTTGGAGCCCTTTTATGCTGCTTGGGGAAGATTTAATGATATGGTAGAGAGATTTTCCAACCACAACCTTTCAAATCAATCTCTAATTCTTTGTTTCTATGATGGTTTGGATGAAGCGACAAGAAATTGGGTGGATTATGGAGCTTGGGCAACTGGTGATCATGTTCTTCAAAGAGGTCATGAGGATGTCATTCACTTGTTGAATGACATGGCGAATTTTGATTACCATTGGCATTGGGACCCTTCGAGTCACCAATATCCCCATACCACAAACAACCCAATATTTGGACCAATCATTTGAGTTTGAAGAAGAGAAGGGAGTGGGACATGAAGAGGTAGAAGATAAATTTGAAAATCTCTTTAACCAATTATTGAAGATTCAAGAAGACAAAGGAATGAAACTTAAAGAGATGGTAGCTAAATTGGATGATCTTGAAACATCAATGAAAAAAAATGAGCCATCAATTAAGATGATGAATGGAGTTTATGAGGAGGAACAAAATACTCAAGTTGGGGACAATGGGTTAAACTATGATAATGCTTCATGGGAATTTGAATCTGCAGAAGAAGTGGAGCCTCAATCAGAAAAAGAAAAATCCTTTGAAGATGAGTTACCAATAGAGTTTCCACAAGAAAATGAGTTACTTGAAGAAGAAATAGAACTTAAAGTTGAAGGAAACAACTCTTTTATCCTTAGAGAGTCATTGGAAGAGGGCTTATATGGAAATGAGTTAGAAAAGAAGTTGGTGGTTGAGGAAATTGATAAAACCATTAACTTGAGCTCATTGATGGATCTTTCACATACACCACCAGAAGACCCTTTTCTCTCATGGATACCTCCTTCATCATTTTATATCCTACATGAGCTTAAGCTTTCTTCAACCCAAGTATGTGATTCAACTCCAAGTGTTGTTCATGCTACATGCAAATTTGCATCAAATCTGGCCAATCTTGAGGGCACTTTACATCAAGACCCATATGTCATATTATATGATAATTATTATGGAAGGAAGTCGCTTTTTGATTAGCATATTTGAAGGGGTCAAGCTAATGACCTTAAATAAGCGCTTCTTGGGAGGCAACCCAAGCGTATCCTTTTATAGTTTATTAATGTCCATTTCATTTCATTTTCAGTTTTCCCTCATTAAACTCAAAAGTGACATTTGTTTATCTTTTGTAGGTCATTCATGAAGATTGGGCAAATTAACACTTGTAGCAAAAATGAAGAATTGAGAAGGAACAAGTGTAAAGCAAAATTCTGCACTTTATGCAACACCTTTAAACTTGTGCTAAATTGCTGATATTGCAATCTACTTGATAGCACATGTTTAATTTTGTGTCTTGTGTAAATTCTGTGAAATACAACTTGGATGAGGATCAATTTTGATATTTAGGACTGATGTGAGCTTTATTGAAGTGCAAAAATAGTGTTTGTTGAGTTTCACCTTTTAGTGTATATATAATTTTGTAGTCTGATAGGAATTTGCATGTTTTTGTTTGAATTCTAGTTTTGAAATCTGATTTTAAGGTCAATTTCTATGTCTTTTCTGCAATTCTTGAATGATTGGAACTTGTCTCAAATGCTGTTGAAATGTACCTTTGGTATAAGTAGAGAAATGAGACCATTTCATTAAGTGTGCACAAAGGTAGTCAAAATTGATGCCTAAATTGAAAAATGCTTGCATAAGCTAAATGAAAATATATAGTGTTTGATGAGTTCTAAGAGATGATGAGCTTAAAGTCCTCAAATTTATGGTGTTTGTGTGTATTTGGTAATTGCTAAGGGTCATGAATTCCATAGCATTTGGACTGTTTTGGTAAGCAAAACCATAATTTTTCCCAAAACATGATGTTGCTTACTAAGCAAAGTCTTAAGCAAATTCAACCTTATGCTTAACCCCAAGCATGGCCCAAATTACTGATTCCCCACATTTTAAAAAGCCCAAAACTTCCGCCATTTTTATAAAAATAACAAATTGGCCCAATCTTATAACAATTTATATCATTGGGGCCAAGACATGCTTCAAGAAATGAAAGACCTCACAGAAAATTTATCACAATGAAACTATCACAGAAACCTGAAGACTGACGATGAAGAAGAAAGCCAAAGAGCAAAGCTGAAAGCGATGCAGAGAATTTAGTATTAGTTTTAGTGCGTTTTTCAATTCGTTAGGTTTATTTTGTAATCTGTTTATTTTAATTTTCAAACTTTAGTAATAGTTGTAATACTTTGGTAATTAGTTTTTATAATTATACTTGCACTTCTTTCCTTTAGTTTATTTTATTTTATCTTATCTTCTGCTATGGACATAGTTATTTTGTGAATGCTTTTTGATTTAATTCTTGATTTAACTGTTAGATTTTATTTCTTTACACTTTTTCATCTTCTTGCACATTATTTTTGCACTTTATCTTTTTCTTCAATCCTAATTTTGTTGACATTGATGAGTTGCACAATTTTCTTTGAGCCGCATCTGTTTCACATCATTTGGAGGTAACAGCTTACCCTTTTACTATTTATGCCTATGGTATGTTGCCAATGCTTATGCTTTCGCTTTACCCTATTCAACAGGTTAAGCAACATCTTAAGCAGTGTAAATTCATACATTTGGGATACCTTTTCACATTTTTCTCTCTAAAGCTTCATTGTTAATATCATTTTGAGCTAATTTTGAAATACTTGAGCTTATATTAATTTAATCCCCAATTGTATATATTTCATTAATTGATTAGTTCACACAATTTTGCCCATCTTTGCATTCATTTTAGACATTGAGGACAATGTTTCATTTGAGTTTGGGGGTGAGGGCAAAATTTTTGCAAAATTTTTAAAATTTTCTTTCATTCATTTATTGCATTTCATTCATTCATATATAGATAATCCATACACTTATACATATACCACACACATGTCTATACTCATACACATACATTTGCATGTAGTTTTCATATAGATTACACTTAGTTTTAATTTGATTTATGCATTCATTTTAGGATCATGCATATCATAAAAATAATTTTTTACCTTGTCCTTAGAGGATTGAGAATTGCTTTGAAGAGCAATTGAGCTTACTTTTAGAAGGGTTTGGTGGATTGAAAGTTCTGGATAGGTGCAAAATTATTAGATTCTTGCTTTAGTTTATATCTTCTTAGCCAAGGGCCACCCAATCAATTGCGTTGACTTTGAGTGCCTAAAGAAAACTCTAGGGTGAGAAGTAGCTAATTGATGTCTCACCAATCCTAGAACAATCTTTCTAAACCTTTCAAGGCGAAATCATAGCATGCACTTGAGAAAGAAATGATTTAGGCATTTTTTGAATTTTAAACCCATATTTTAGCCTTAGCCAACCTCACTTAAAAATTTCCCTTTGGAACCAATTTGAGCCAACATTTATCCCTCTTATTCCTTTGGAACCCACATTACTACCTAGCCATAAACTCAAACACTTACCTACCCTCCATGAGAATAATTCTTTGAGTGATAGATACACATAAAAAAAAAATAAAAAAAATATATATATATAACAATTAGTTGGGAGAAGTGGCTAAAGTAAAAAAGCTAGCAAATTCAATTATGGTATGTAAAGTAATTCACCACCCAAGTACACAAAGAAATGAGTTTGGGGGTGAATTGAAAGGGACAATTATAATTCAAAGTCAATGTTATTTATGTAGTCCCTCTAAAAGCTTCAAAATTATATGCTAGCATTGGTGAATAGTTGTAAAGTTCCTTCCCCCATTTGATTCAAAAAAAAAAAAAGAGAAAAAAAAAAATTTTTGTGTGTCTTGATCTTTTAATAATTTGATTATTCTCATATTTTGTTACCTTTATCCTTTCCTTGTTAGCCACATTATCACCCCCTTAGCCCCATTACAACCCTTGAAAGTCCTTTTGATCTTTTGATAGTGTTTTGCTACATTAGTGGAGATTGGAATAGGAGAATTGCCTATGGGATTGTGATATCACTAATATATTCATTCACTTCCATCATTATTTGAGACGCTTTAGTTTATGGATTACCCTATAGTCTATTTAGGCATGATTATTCTTTGTGATTGATCGGTTTGGGCTTGATGATATGGATAATTGACCCAAGGCTAAGCGGTGATAACTTTGGTGAGGATTAAACTCTTTGTACCTTGAAAGTGGGTATATGGTTTGTTGGTGGCTAAAAGTAAGCTTGAGAGTTTGGATAAGTAATTTTCATAAATTTAAGATAAGGTACCCCAAATTGCATTAATTGTTTTAATTTGCTTGAGGACAAGCAAAGGTTTGAGTTTGGGGGAATTTGTTACACTCATTTCATATAGGCATTTTAGGGTAGTTTTGCATCCATTTTGCCCTTATATTTTAGTATATTTTATGTTTTTAGCTTTATTTTATCTTATTTATTAATTTTAGATACTTTATATTTGATTTTCGTAATTTTTGTTGTTTTGATAGGATTTTGTGGCAAATCGAAGATCAATGAGTGCATTAGGAAGTGATTTGAAGAAATTTGGGATTCTTTGAGCATGGAGGAAAGTTGAAGATATCAAGCTTTGAAAGAGCAAGTTAGCCGAAATTTGCTTGACACTTTGCTTAAGATATGCTTAAGGTGCAACACGAGTCAAGCATGAGCGAAAAGTCTATTTTACTCTAAGTCCGCCGAGATTTTTCAGAAGCGGCAGCAACCTTGGCAGTGACGACGAGAAAGAAATTTGCTAAAACTTAGCTTAGGGTTAAGCGGCTAAGCTACTGCTGACGCAACGTGAATAGTACTTGGATAATTTTACACCTCATTTCCTATCCACTTCTTGGCTCTTATTTACTTTTAGGGCAACTTTTTGGGACGATATAAATTCATCATTTCCTAGCTTTTGCAAAAGGAGAAGGGGAGAAAGAGAAAAACGGAAAGAAACAAAGAAAAGAAAAAAAAGAACGCAAGAAAGAATAAGAAGGAGAAGGAGCACGCCATTTCCAAGTGATGTCCACAGCTTTGGGCTCTCCTTTTTCTATTTCTTAGTCTATTTTTATGTTTCTTTTGCTAGTTTTATCATTTTCTCTTGTAAATTTTATCATGATAGAATAGTTTTTCTAAGATTTCAGAGTTGGGTTGCACTATTTTGAATCTATTTGTGAATTTGGATTGGGTTTTATCTAGATTTATATAAATATGAGTTTTGATTCTTTTTCTTGTGTGCTTTATGACTTACCTAATGTTGGATCCCATTGGGTCTAGTTTTTAATCTTTGATTGAAGGACCGAAAGGTGAAAATCATTGATAGATAATCAAGGATTAGAACTTGAAATCCCCTAGATTTAGAAATAAACTAGGGCTTTAAGAGGATTCATTGATTGATTACAAAACTTAATGGGTTTTAAGTTAATCAAATATCGTACGAAAGTAGGTTTGGTTTTCTTAAAATACTCTTTGGTTTGCTTGAAAAAGATATCAAAGGATTTTCGAATCAATCACCTTCAAACTCTATTTTCTTTTAAAATTGGATGACCCAAGACAAATCCCAATAGACTTAATTCATAAACGACCCGTATACTTGCGGATTTAGCACCATCAAATATTCACATATTTAAACTTCCATCCTCAAGCTTCAACCAATTATATAAAATTTAATTATCTTAATTTCAAATAATCTTATATGCCCATATGCTATAAATCTAACTAAATTCCATCTATATTTTTCAAAAATATTTTACAATCACTCAAAAATTCAACAAACACCATAGAATATCTCCAAATAAATTTTACTTTCATCATATATTTTTCTCCAATTTTTCCTGTTTAAAAAACACTGTATTTATGCTCTACAGACAGAGAAATAATAAAAATTTTCTTACCCGAAGTTTATCTGTGTCTCAAAAATTCCAAAAATTTATGAGGAAGCCTCTGGAAGTCGAATCACCTCCATAGCATTTGCCGAATCTGATCATACCACCATGTTCCTCTCCTCTTCCTCATAAGTGGTCTCGGATCGTTGATCCAAAAGCTTAAAAATTCAAACTTCTCTCCTCCATATCTCACTCATCAGGCCTCCATTTAAATTGGTATTAAAAGAAAGCTCTCGGAACAAGCTTTCCAACGCCACTGACCGCGCCTCAATCACGCCGAAATGAAAATCGCGCGCAAAAGGCTGGCCCACTATGCACGCGTTTTCTCTCTCTCCTCTCTCTTGGCTCTTGAAAGAAAGAAGAAGAAGAGAGGAAGGAGGAGAGAGAAGAGAGAATGGGGAGGGGGTTCCTCCTCCGTTTGAAATTTTTTTAATTATTTGACAATGGAAATCCAAACTCAAATCACCTTTTTTTTTTTTTTTCTGGGTTGTTACAGTTGAATTGACCTTGTATGATTTAAATATAATTTCTTTTATGCATTTAAGAATTTAATGCATTGTTTTAAAGATTGTGAATTGGGAATTAATCTTATATTATGCAAAGACGAATGTTGGCCCTTAATTTTAATGTAGCAAAGGGGTGGGCCAGTATTTGAATGTGTTTTGAAGTATTTTTGCGAAATTGATGTGTTGCCAACCATGTGCATGAAATTATAATAATTAAATATGTTTATTGATTTATAAAAGCGTTTTGTGAATGAAAATTATTTTGAATATATTTTAAAATCACAGTAGACATGGTAATATGATTTGTGTTCCTCATTAGCTTGCCTAGTGAGATGATATTTGATTTAGTCTCCTCCACTTGTGAGGTTGAGCTTCCCCTCTCTGGCTTGCCAGTTGAGGTTGATTTGGATAAGTATTCATTAGCTAGCTAGCCTTTGGTGCCTCCCTTTAGCTTCGGTTCTTGAGAGGAGTTTGTTTTATCATGGTGTACAATACGATATTGATCGAAAATTTTGTATTATAGATCCAACTGTGTGAATTGTTTGCAACACCCTTACATTGTGATTTCTTGATAAACATGGGATTGAAGAATAAATGTTTTGTCAATTATTTCAAAATGTTATGATGATTTCATGGAAATGTGAATATTGCAAATATACCCTTGATTTGTGAATGTTTGATAAAATGTTATTGAAACAAAGGATTTGTATGATTAAAAATGTTGACATTAATTTTATGAATTATGGAAAATTTGAATACATCAATTTCCTTGTTATGATTTGATAATGTTTTACTTTGAGTTTTAAATTATTAGTTGTGCACCACTGAGTTCACCGCTCAGCTATAATTTTTGTATGTTGTCGCAGGTGAAAGAAAAGATATGGCAGTTGAGTGAGCTTACTTGAAGCTGATTTGGAGTTCTCTTTGAGTATATCATAGGTATACCCTTATATATTAGGTTTTGATGTAATCATGTAACTATATGTATGTAATTACATTCAAACAGTTGTACAGAAATTTTATAATATTATTTTTAAGACTTTAATCAAATGTAAATTGTTGTAATATTATTTCTTGTGAGATTGAACATTTGTAAATTTTGTAATACGAATTTTCTTAATTTCAATGGATGTAAATTTGTAATAAAATGTTTCTTGTATTGTAAATGTAAAAGCTTCATACTTTTTGATTCGTGGATTAAAGAAATAAAATTTTTGAATAATGATTGTATTTAATTATGTTATATAATTGTCACAGGTGAATTTAATAGGTTTTAAAATTGTGATTTAATAAAATTACAGCCGTAATCACATAAATTTTTCATAAAATTTTAAAAATGCCTATCTATTTCTAAATAAGTTTTATGGCATGCACTTAAATTGAAGACACTTAAATAATTATTTTACCATTATATTAAACTTAAAAATAAATTTATTCTGTCAAAATTTTTTGTAGTATATTTAATAGATTATTGGTAGGCGAATTTCGATAATTTATTAGGTATACTATGGATCATATCATATCTTATAGAGAGAGTAAGGTGTGACAGAATAATTTTTGACAAATAGAAGTTTGGTAGAGGCAAAAAGTTGACAAATAATATATTAGAAATGATAGTGCCAAACAAACTAGAAAAAGTTATTCAACAAAACAAGGCCAACCAATTAATATCCCAGGCCATTACAAAAACCCACTTACATAGAGACAGCGAAGAGGACATCCAGTAAATGTTACTATTAGCAGAATCCAGAATTAGAAGCTCCCCACTAGGCAACACCTCCACAGAATAAGGCTCAATCCCAAGCTTGCTTCCATTGAATACCGTCTCAACAGTATATCCACTCTCAAACTTCATCATAGGACAGCCAGAAATCGCTATGCAAACAAATTACACAAACCATATCTCACATAAATCCACACACAAACAGTGAATACCACAGGAAAAAAAGGAGAAAAAAAAGGAGGAAGAAAAAAAATGTGGGTGTCAGAATCAGAGATCTAAACTTGTTTTACTAGTGGCTTTGAGAGACCATAACCATTTCATGAAAGCAGAAGCGACATTTGAGAATAACCCACTAACAATCTCTGAAAAAGAAAAATAAAAAAAGATGCAAACAATCAAGTGAGAAGCTAAGTAAGCACAAACAGATCAAACAGAAAAGCAGCTTCCAAGATCATATACACAAACTCACTTGAAGGTGAAGTAGTAGAAGGAGCTGAAGAGACAATTCCAAAAAGCAGCAAGATCATAAGGAACAAAAGCAACACATTCTTACCCATCACATCCATTTATTCTATTTTGAATAGGAAACCAAAGAAAACCTCAAAAATGAAGATTCAAGCTCTAGGCATTTGTAAGAAACCCTACTCCTAATCTGGGTTTGAATAAGAAAGTTGGCTTTGAAATGAAATGGAACTGAAGGGAGATGCTCAAAATAGTACTTTACAAAAAAATGCTTTTGGCTTTTAACCAGAGAAGAAGAAGGAGCTGTATTTTTAAGTAGCACAGTAAGAATAGAGCATAGGAATGGTGAAAAGGACAAAGATAAAAAAAGAAGAGAAAAAAGCAATTGAGGTCCCCGGCACAATGGGGGCAATGCAGTGGGAGGGAGAGAGAATCGTAGATTGGTCCACAGCACACCAGTTTAAGGTAAAAATTTTGCCAGAATTATATGCTCTATTCTGTGATTTGCGTGCTTAAATGCCTCTCTCTTTTTTTTAATTGGCTTATATAACTATAACAAGCAACAAGTGACAACCAGCAAGCCGCACCACATTTATTCGCCACCTAAACTCTCACTGAGCCTATGTGTTCCTCATCCACCCCCTGAGCCTTCAATGGGCTCTTGACTTATTCCTAATCCACCTCCCTTTGCTTTTCTTTTTATTAATTTATTCTTAAATGTGGATTAGATTTTTCTCATTTGCGTTTTACTATTTTTGTAACAATGGTTGAAATTCTTATTAAAGAAATGAGGTAGGTGGTCAGACGTGTGTGAAATAGGTCAATCTTATTATGATTAATATATATTGTAGACTTTTTATTTTTTTTAGCATATGTGCATTAATAAAAGAGTGTAAAATGAAGGGAGGTTTTGGGAGAAAATTAACATTGATAGCGACTTCAATGCCACTTTCCAATTGATGGTTGAGTGGTCCAAGCTCCAAGGGTATCTTGAGACTAGCCTGTTATGATATGCAGCGGGAATAGCCGCATAGGGAA